>NC_072381.2:23237500-23352500 GCF_028885625.2 Pongo pygmaeus | reverse complement strand
AACGCAGGTCTACACAGCCGAAGAAAACGGTACAATACTTCCATAACTTATAATTAAGTTGAAGTCGGCCAAACATTTGACTTTCTAATGAGTGTAATGAGATTACATGCCTGATGGAAGCATTTGTGCAAAAGCAACTTTCGTGTTTAATGAGGCCCTAATAAAGGACAAAATCGAATTATTTTCTCTCGTTCTGAAATTCTGTCTCCAGTGTGAAATCTTCTTTTAGGAGAAGTGGAGGGAGAGGGCGCGAAGGCTTACAAGGGGTGAGAGGGTCCACGGCCAAGGGGCTCCCGGGAGCCTTGCGACCCAGAATCTCCGCGTGTCTGGCCAGGCCGCGCTGCGGGGTCGGGCTCGCGGCCTCGCTTTAATTGCTCTTGGACGAGGTCCATGGCACCCGTGGCGCGCGGGGAACCCCTCGGTGGGTCTGAAACTAGGTTAAAGCAATTAGCATGCTGCCAACATATTGTCCTGCGGCAGGGCCGTGAGTATTAGAGGCTATCCGCAATTGTACCTTCGCCCATCAGGCCGCTGAGGCCCGCGGAGCCACACCCCGCCTGGGCCAGGCCTGCGCCGCGCGGGGCTACGGTGCCACGCCAAGGAGCGCGTCTCCAGTCCGCGCTCGCGCCAACGCCATCTGCGCGCGCGCCAGGCCTCAGGGCCCAGTGCCGCGCGCCCCGGCTCTGGCGGGCAGGGGAGGACGCCCCGAGAGCCCGGGAGGCGCTCTTGGCCACAAAGGAGACAAACCCAAGCCTGGACTCCCAGGCTTTCTGGCTAAGCGACCTCGGCCGCGCCCTCGCTCTTCTCCCCTTCGCTAGGGGGCGACCCTACGCCCCCCGCCTCAGGCTCGCCTTCTCCCCAGGTTGCTGGCCGAGGAGGGCCAAGTTCTGCTGAAGGCAAAACGAACTCAGTTTTAGAAGTAAGCCTGTTGCGAAGGTGGCAGGGGTAGCGGGCGGCTTCTTCCTACCTTACCTAAAAGACCCTGGATTTTGTTGAGTGGCCTCTGAGTGGTCTCTAGACTTTGGCACCGTAGCCTGTCCCATCTCTTTTGTGAGGAGTAAGCCTGAGTTCCAGGTACCTGACGCTGTTGCTGCCGAAGAGGTTGGTCACAGGTCAGCTCAAGAGTAGCCCCTTTCCCAGCCAGTGGAAGCAGAAAGGCCCATTCCCTTAGCCCACTAGCTCCCTGCTCCCACAGTACACCGCGCGCTCACTTTTATACACCAGGAATAGACAACGTAGGGGTGACCTTGGGTAAATCAAATGTCGTCTCTGAGCCTTAGCTTTCCTATCTGCAAAATGGGAACAATAAATACTCCAGGATGTATTTGTATAGGGTGTTTGGAAGGTGGGCTAAAAATACAGACAGAAGTTGCTATGTAGGGCAGGCGACCTAGATGAAGTGCTGTCATAGAAAGTTGAGGTCTAATCCTCTAACCTACCCACGCTTAGGCTAAATCTGAAATGTAGTTTCTTACTAGAGAGCTACACTTTTTGAGTCTCTGGTTTGGTTAATTTTTACTAATTCTTTTTAAAGATTATCTATCAAATCATGTACTCAAAAACCTTCAGGAAAAGGTGTAAATAGCATTTATTGACAACGCTTAGAAATAAACCATATCTGGCAATAAATAAGCAGGACGTTTTCTGGCCAGAGTTCTCCCAACAACACAGAGTTCAGGAAAATCATAGGCTATTGCATATTTTCAGAAAATCAGGATAAATTATATAAATTATATATTTAAAAAGAAATCATCTATTTCATCAACTCAACAGGATAATAAATAGATAAATAATAAACAGTTGATTGCCATTAGAAAAATTTGATTCTTAAATTACATTTACATTATAGATATTTACATGTACAATATGCACAGAGACATAATCAGATCCTCAGCCGAGTCTGGGACTTCTCAGGACACAAACTCAAATGGTGGTTCGTTTTCTATGTTGTTGAAGGAAGATTTGCTGTTGAGTTTTCTGGGGTCCTCTGGGGTCCAGACTTTGGCTGTTCGGATAATATTTTGTTCCTTGAGTTGTTTCTCATCGGTCCATGACAGAGAGTGTCCTGCTAGGGGAGGGAGGCCATAATCAGGGTCGCTGGGGGAGGGGGACCCTGGACAGGTAAGAAGAGAAAACAGACTGTGAATACCCAACCACATTCCCATTGGTCCCATCAGGTCCTTTAGGACCCTTTGCTGGGCACCTCAGCTGAGCAGGTGTCCTCCTTCTTCCTCCACACTTCAAACCCCCACCGTCCCCTCCCAGGAATCCGAGGAGCTGCAAGTCTGGCGGGGACGCGCGCCCTTGAGAGCCGCGGTCAACGTGGCAGAAAAAAAAAAAAAAAAACCGAGAAACGCGAGCTCGCATTCAAGTTTGCCCGTGCCCACCGACAATCCGTCGGTCCGACTGTCTGCTTGGCAGTCAGCTCCCCCAGCCCCTCCGGAGCCTTCGAGTGCCCTACCCCTTCTCCCTGAGCTGCGAAGCGGAAGCACTTACGGGTGCCCCGATGGCAGATGATGACCTTCTGGGCCTGGCTGCCCGGGCTGTCCCCGCCCAGGCGCCCGCCGCTGCCCGGCCCCCCGCAGCCGCCCGCGCCACCGCCGCGCAAGGGCAGGTCGGCCTGCACGAGCTCGCTGAGGAAGTTGATGTAGCCGATGGCCAGGCGCAGCGTGTCCACCTTGGAGAGGCGCTTCTCGTAGGGCAGCGTGGGGATGTGCGAGCGCAGCCCCTCGAAGGCGTCGTTGATGGACTGCATGCGCCGCCGCTCGCGCACGTTGGCCGCCTGCCGTAGCTGCTGCAGCTCCGCCTCGGAGCGCACCCGCCGCCGCCGCCGCGCCGCCGCAGCCGCCGCTCCGCTCAGGCCGCGCAGCCGCGCCCCGGGAGACAGTACTGCCGCCCCGGCGCACGGGTAGGCCAGGCACGAGGGCGGCGAGCCGGGCGAGTAGGGGAAGCCGCCTGGGGGCGCCCCTGTCTCGCAGCAGTAGCCGCCGCCGCCGCCGTCGTCTGGCTCACCGGGGCCCCCCGAGGACGGCGGGGCGAGCGCTAGCGGGGCGACCGGGGGCGCGGGCTGCAGCAGCAGGCACGCCCCGTCGCGGTAGCAGTACTCGTGGAGCTGGTGGCTAAGGAACTCCACCTCGGCCTGCTCGTCCGCCAGCAGCTCATCGCCGTCCTCCAGGGGATCCCGTGAAGACTGGTCGGTGAAGAAGTCGTCCTCGTCGAAGTACGAAGAAGGAAAGGCGTCTAGGCCCCCGGGGAAGTGCTCCAGCAGCACCGTGTCCATGCTCGCCGCCGCAGTGGGCAGCGGGACTGCCGGGCTGCGCGTGTTAGTTCTTGGTAAGTTTCTGTGGCCCGTCCGAGCCCCTCCCTCCCGGGGCCCTGGCTGGGGGCAGCTAGGCGGCCGCCGGGCTGCCCGCCCCCGGGCCTCCCTGGAGTGCCCGCGGCCGCTGCGCTCTGGCCCGCGCTCGCGCTGCACTGGGGAGGGCTGTGGTAGACTTGCTGGAGCTGAGGGCCGGCACGCGAGGATTCTTATAACAACATCCACAGGCGCGTGCCAGGGACCCATTGCGCCAGCCAATCAGAGCGCGGTGTGTCGGCGGCTAGGGGGCCCGGAGGCGCGGCGGTGGGCGGGGGTGGGGGGCGTTTTGCTCCCTTTGGGAGCTCCTGGGGCGAGGAAAAGGCGGGGTCGCGCGGCCCGGGGTTCCTCGCACCGCTCTCCTCCCTCTCCTCTGCCTCTGCATACTTGATTCTGTACCTGCCCCGCGCGCGGCTCCAGGGGCACCTGCGTCCCGCGGTACCCGCTGGCTACCCGCGCGCGCTGAGCAGCGCTGTTCCGCCCTGGGGCTGGGGCGGCCGCGCGCCGCGTCTACACGCGGCCAGAGAAGTTTCTAGGGGTGCGCGCTGGTGGCCCAGACGGCGAGAGCGTAGGCCGCGCGGCGATCGTCCTCCTCCGCGGCAGCCTGGGCAATCTAAGGGTGCTGCCCTCAGGGACCAGGTGGGTGCATTCCGCCACCCCCTTATCCGAGGTGCGCGGGGCTCCGGCCTGGGTTCCGCTGGGGGCTTCTATCCTGTCTCTGGACTTTTCAAGGGCTTTTGCACAGTTTGCAGAGTATATGCGGGTGTCATTGGAAGGTGATTCGGACCCGCTCCCAAGGCGTTCCAGACTCAGCACGGGGGTTGGGAGCGCACCTATGGGACGCCGCTCCGGAGCCTGGCTGTGGTGCCTGGTGTGGGTCCCCAGCGACATCGGCTCAGTGGCTGCCTCCCCTGCCCTCCCCGGCCGGTAGAAAGGAATGGGGAGACGGGAGGGGCTGCCCCTGAGAGCAGCTCAGCGGGGCGCGTTTCTTCTGAGAGCAAATCTAGACCCTAGGGATTCTGAGCAATAAACTGGATACAAAAGGAGTCAATTGAATCGTCTGCTCCGGCGCAGTCCGGAGGGAGGGCATTGAAGTTAAAGGGCAGAATGTGAATCATTTTCAAAGCCCGAGTCTCTCACCTTTCCGACTGGCCACAGGGACCATCCCTGAATGACTTGTTTTTTTCTTTCTCGACCTTTCTTTTCTGAAAAAACAAAACACAAAACGTATGTAGCTCTGCCCCAAGACAGACTTTATCACAGACAGCGATGCAACGTGAATTCCTCTTTTTAAGAGCAACAAAGAAACACTTTCAAGGTCTGGGCAATTCCGATTAAAAGCCAGGCTGCAGCTTCCACCCCGGGAGAGTTCAGAAGTGCAGCCATCCTGCGTATTCTCTCTACAGAGAACTGAAAGGAGTCGTCCTCCTGGGCCGCTTCCTTTTTCAGGCACTTGTCTCACTAGAGGCTTCTGTTGGGTATTCAGACGCCTCTCAAATTCCAAGTCATGCCTCTTCAGATTAGTGATTTAAATACGCTTCTTGGTTTTAGACATTGCACTGTAATTAACTGAATTGAGAACAAAGACTTAAACCAAAAGATATATAAGGTTAGAAGGCCAGAGATTGCTTTACCTTGAACTGCCAACAACCCCAAACAATTTTAACCCAAGGATTGACTGGTTTTCAGTAGTTTTTTCCTGTGTTAGTTTCTCGGCCTTAATAGTGAAGGAGTCGTTCACAATTTGCATATCCTTAAAGGCAAATATGGCCAGGTTCCCGGTGATAGAGCCTGAGCTGTGATTCTCTGCAATTAGATTTCTCTTTCTGACCTCACAGGAAGGGAAGGGGGGTGTGTGTGTGTGTGTGTGTGTGTGTGTGTGTGTGTGTGTGTGCGCGTATCAAGGCCAGAGATCTAGCCAGCTAGTGGTGTGCACCCTCCCCTTCATCACGTAGACTAAACTAAGTGGAAACATGCCCGTGCCCGTGGGTCAATGTGAAGACATGCAAGAGTAACAAATTACCCAGCTTCAAAGCCTTATCGGAAATATTGACAACTATCCACTGAAGAGAAGACTAGAATTGAGCCTACAAAGTCTCTTTTCAAGAGGCTGAAAGGCTTTCTCTGGTGGCTCTCTAGACTGGTGGCTCTTGAGAAACTGTGTGTCATACACATGTGGGTAGGTGGAGGACTGGGAGACAGGGGAGTGAGTGTGAATATATGGGTATCTTTTTTTTGGGGGGGGGGTGGGGGTTGGGGGATAAAGTCTTGCTCTGTTGCCCAAGCTGTAGTGCAGTGGCACGATCTTGGCTCATGGCAACCTCCACCCCCCAGGTTCAAGCGATTCGCTTGCCTTGGCCTCCCGAGTAGCTGGGATTACAGGTGCCCGCCACTACGCCTGGCTAATTTTTGTATTTTTAGTAGAAACAGGGTTTCACCACGTTGGCCAGGCTGGTATGGAACTCGAGTGATCCGCCCACCTTGGCCTGCCAAAGTGCTGGGATTACAGGCATGAGCCACCGTGCCCGGCTATATATGGGTATCTTTTTATTCAGTATGATTTTAGCAATCCACTTCCACAGAAAATCATCTGACATTTTTGATGAGTTTGTGGAAGAGTTACAGAGAAATTCACATTGAGCACCCAGTGAGTTCATGGGAAATTCACTGCTGGTAGGAAGCTTATTGTCTTACGAAGGGGGCAGAACTAGCATGCAGGCTCTGGGTGGCTCCTAGGGGTGCATGAATGAGCATGGGGTAGGAGGAACAGAAAACCTACTCACTTGTTTCAGACATAGCCCTTCCTACCCTTCTTCCTCCTCCTCCTCCCTCCACTGCCCTCGAAGATTTTAGAGAATTGCTAGCTGTGTGTGTACTGGCCTTGTTGAGAATCTAGGACAAGGCCTACAGACTGTGACACTGTGTCTCTCTCTCACATGCACGCACGCACACACACACACACACACAGGCTTTAAGTAAGACATAATCATTCTTTTCTCTTGTAAAAAGAAGAAAGACTTCTCCGCTAATAAAGGAAATTTTCTCTGAGTCACTGGGGGTCACGACCATGTAGATGGCTGCCCTCTGCCACTGGAAGTAACAGGTTGGATGAGAAGACTGAGTCTTATCTTGCCAGGCTAGAGGCCCCCGCTCTCATTCCAGTCATGCCCTCCACACCCCTGGATCCTCTGGGCAGTTGGGGAGCCTGGAGAGGGGCTTGGTCACAAGGCTCCAGGAGTCTCAGAGAGAGAGAGAGAGAGACAGCGCGCGCTAGCGAACTCAGGCTTCTTTTCACCACACCCTAACCTTGTAAAGAGCTCTGCCTCATTATAGAATCGTATCTCATCCCCGGTGGTGGGCAGCAGAAGGAGCACTTGGTTCTTTCTAGAGCCAAACCCTGGTGAGACCTCAAGACTTTTTCAAGTCTTTCAACACGGGCTCAGTGCCACCCTGTTGCCTTGGGCCTGGCAGATTCCCAGGCTTCCTTCCGGCTGCTAGTAGGTCTCATCCCATCTCCTAGGTTCTCAGCTGCAGGAGAGCTTCTGGCCAGGGCCATTGATGTTGAGCCTTGGTCTCATCTCTTCTGTCTCTGCCTCTCTCTCGTTATTGTTTTTAGAGACAGGGTGTCACTCTGTCACCCAGGCTGGAGTGCAGTAGTTCAATCACAGCTCACTGCAGCCCTGAACTCCTGGGCTTAAGGAATCCTCCTGCCTCAGCCCCCTGAGTAGCTGGGACCTCAGGTATGAACCACCATGCCACCCTGCCATGCTGCACTCTCTTATGCTTTCTCTCTCTGTCTCTTTCTCTCTCTTCCAGCTATCTCTCCCCCTCAGGAGTCTTGGGGACTTGAATATTTGTTCATTTCTTTCTCATCAAACATTTCCAGAGTCTTTTCCCAGCTTCTAGGAACAATGACTAGAGGGTTAGAGCCCAGGTCCCTGGCTTTGTCCAGGATGAACTTGGGGCAGAGGCCACTCATGAAGAATGGCACCTCCTGGCTCTCCATCATCAGCTTCCCCATGGAACATTCTCATAGTTCATGACGCTGGGTGTGTATCCTCCCTGCAGGAACCTCACCCTGCAGAAACCAGGATGCAGCTGTCTCACCCACAGTATCCCACACACCTCCTTAGTGCCTGAAAGCAGCTACTTGTGGATGTCGCTCGCAGTCTGCTCCTAGCTTGAGAAAGGGTCCATGTTAATTCCTCATGGCCCAAACTGTTCCCTCCCCCATCTCAGAAATGCAGTGGTGATGGCAGGTGGGTGGTTTCTTCTCTCCTGTGTCCCTGTCACCACTCCTTATCTGAGATATCTTTCTTCTCCCCACTTGAGTGGCCAGGTACCCTCACTGGTCCACCCTTTATCCCTGTACTCTTAGGAAAAGATTTGGAAAATACACTCACAAGGTTCATGCTGAAAGGCCTCTGAGGCCCAGAGACGTTCAGAGGCTTCCCTAAGGTCACACAGAAAGTTAATGTCAGTTTTTTTTTAAATATAGATTTTTCAAAAATAGAGACAAGGTCTGCCTGTATTGCCCAGGCTGGCCTCTAACTCCTGGCCTTAAGCGATTCTCCCACCTCAGCTTCCCAAAGTGCTAGAATTACAGGCATGGGTCACCATAAACAGCCAAGTTAATGCCAGTCTTATCCATCTCAGCCCAGTACTGGCTCCACTGGCTGGTGAGAACAGATTCCTGCCCTGCTTCCCTCACACTTCAAAGGCGTATTTGTACTTATGTGCAATATTGTCTAGGCTGGTCTTGAACTCCTGGCTTCAAGATATCCTCCCACCTCGGCCTCCCAAAGTCCTGGGATTACAGATGTGAGCCACTTTGCCAAGCCTCTCTTTTTCTGAAGAAGTTGTTGAATGTAGTTGCTTTAATATGATTTTCACATGCATTAGCTTATTAGCTCCTAATACAGAACTGTGAGATGAACTGTGCAGGTATTTTACTAAATTTTTATTTTTATTTCTTTTTTTGAGACAGGGTCTCACTGTGTCACCCAGGCTGGATGCAGTGGTGTGATCATAGCCCACTGTGGCCTCTAACTCCTGGGCTCCAGGGATCCTCCCCATTCAGCCTCCCTGGTAGCTAGGACTACAGGTGCACACCACCATGCCCATGCCCAGCTTGGGCAGATTGCTTTTCATCATTCACAGGTGGAAACAGATTTAGAAAGGCTAACTGGCCTGGAGTGACATGCTGGCACTATGGAGCTACAAGTGGAAATAAGTGGGTTTCTAGCACAAGGGAGTGGGGATCTCAGCATCGTGTAGGAGGGTTTCCTATGAGATGTTCTCCACTCAGTGGCTGCTCAGCCTAAAAACAATACATAAATAAAGCTGGGCTGTCTCCCACTGAGAATGAGGGCAGGAGGCGCATATCTGTGGTAAAATACAGAGAAGACCCACAGGCTGAATGCCCAGCACCATTCCTGGGTTGCCTTTGCATTTCTCCTTGTTAAACATTAACCTTTAAAGTGAGAAACACCTAAATGCTGATATAATTATCCAAATAAGCGTTTTCTGTCATGCCAGGGTTTATTTGATGAATAGCAAAGCTTCTGAGCTTTGTCCTTCGCTTTTGTTATTCGGCAAGGTGTTTGAACTTTAGTCATGTAAACACTGCAAGTCGTTCTTACCGGATGTCTGTATCTTGGCCTCCAAAGTGAGCAGTGGAAAGAACAACCATGAGTTTAACAGAAACAAGAAATTTTTTCTCTGTGTGTTTCTTGTCAAAGCTGTACATGTTTTCTGTCTTCATGTCCACTGGTAGGGCCTTAAATGAACTATGGTACATCTGTATAATGGAACATCCAGCAGCCACAAAAAAGAATACTTTTTTTTTTTAATTTGGTGGTGTGAAATATCTCCAAGATGTATTGTTAAGTGAAAGAAGCAAGAGTGACTAGTATGTTCCTTCTTGCATTTAACAAAGAAGACAGGGAATATACGTAAGCGTGTTTGTGTAGGCATCAAATGTCTCTAGATGGGCTGGGTGCAGTGGCTCATGCCTATAATCCCAGCACTTTGGGAGGCCAAGGTGGGTGAATCACCTGAGGTCAGAAGTTCGAGACCAGCCTTGCCAACATGGTGAAACCCCGTCTCTACTAAAAACTCTTCATCTGCTGGGTTAATCTGTGCTTGAAGAAACATATGCCAGGGAGGTGGAGGTTGCAGTGAGCTGAGATTCCACCACTGCATTCCAGCCTGTGCGACAGAGTGAGAGTCTGTCTCAGAAAGAAAACAAAACAAAACAAAACTCTAGATGGATACCCAAGAAACTGATGCGATTATTGCATCAAGAAAGGAACTTAGTGGTTAGTGGATAGAATTATTGTTGTATACTCCTTTGTATCTTTTGATTTTTAAAATATGTCAACATATATGCAATATTTTAAAAATTTTAAAATATTTTCCATTTTTAATTTTTATGGATACATAATAATTGTACATATTTATGGAGCACATGTGATATTTTGATACCAGCATACAAAGTGCAATTATCAAATCAAGGTAATTGGGGGTATTCATCACCTCAGACAATTATCACTTCTTCATGTTGGGAACATTCTAATTTTTCTCTTCTAGCTATTTTGAAGTATACAACCTACTTGAGTTTGAACTTGGCTGACTTTTGTATTTAGTGGGTTCATGGTGAGGCCTCAATAATATAGGTTAATTGACTAACTGAGTGGATAAGGTAGGCTTCACCACAGCAGCTTTTAGGAAGTACCAACTTCTGGGGTGGGGTGGGGGGGTGCACAGGGTGTGAATTTCCTCTTTTTAAAATATTTTTTCTTTGTGTATTGTATTTATTTTGAACATTCTTTTTTGAAAAAAATTCATTTCGATAGCTTTTGAGGTACAAGTGGTTTTTGGTTACATGGATGAATTGTGTAGTGCTGAATTCTGAGATTTCAGTGCACCTGTAGCCCAAGTAGTGTATACATTGTACCTAATATGTAGCTTTTCATCCCTAGCCTCCCTCCCACCACCCCACTTCTGAGTCTGCAATGTCCATTATATCGCTCTGTATGCCTTTATGCAGGAAATTTTTTAAAAGTTAATGAACTTATTTTTTTAAGAAAAATTTTGGAGTTTATTATCTCTTTATATAAGCCCTGGAGGAGCCCTCCAGAGATCTGGATCATAGCTTGTGCCATTTTAAAATATCAGCAAGAACTAGGTGGTAGGTGGGAACAACAAGGGCTCACAGGGGCTGCCAAGTAACCTTGGTGACTCCCTTCCATAATAATCTAAAATGGATGGCATTGGATTAAATGCTATTTCCTGTATGAAGTCGATATCGGATAAAGTTTAGAGAGATTCAACAATGTAAAACACATTGAAAATTACTAAATACTCATGAAAACCACCACATTTTCTGCATTCTCTGCAATTGCACAACCTACAGGTGACTGAACATTTTGGTCTATTTTCGTCCATGTATTTCTAGTTCTATTTCTTACAGTTTTCACTGGACAGCATCTCATAATTTCTCCATCTCTTTACTGGCAGGCTTTAATGGTGGTATGATTGTTCCTCACATGGCGTTACTGTTGGGTAATTTCATGTTCATTGAGCACCACTCACTCCACCTGAGAACTCACAGTTCAGTTCATGCTTTCTGTATCTTTTTGACTGCCTTTGTATTCTATTTGTGGTCTGACTTTATTCTCTGCTTGGTAGGCCATTACTTTCATTCCCTCCAAATTTTTCTACCTCTTGTCAATAACACTTTTCACTCATATCAGGGGTTCTGAAGATGTTAGGGTATTGCAGTGGCATTATTGCTCTTGTTCCCTTAAAATCCTGTCTAGAGCAAAAAACTCTTCATCTGCTGGGTTACTCTTGCTTGAAGAAACATATGCCAGACCACACCTGGTTCAAGCACAAAAGTGCCCAATATTAGCCAAGAAAAACATTAGGTTTTTAGGAAAACTGCCTAAAAACTCAAGTATACAGTTTTCCTGCTTATGCTTTTCAAGAAATAGGCAGCTGCATGTCCCTAGCCATGCCTCTGCTCCTGCATATGCAAAAACAAATTATCCTAATATTACCTCACTGGGTTATTGTGAGGATTAAGTGAGCTAACACAGGTAAAGCACATCAACAGTGCCAGGCACATAGTAGTAGTTGCTTAATAAGTTATTTAGTAGTAGGTGCTCAATACATGACGGAATGGATATGTGTAAGTCATCGTGAGAAGTGGGAGCCTGCTTAATCATACAGGAGTCATTCTTGGTGTTGGCCACCCCATCCTACCTCCTAGATTCATAGTGAAGGGTATCAACGACTATATCAACAAATACTGAGTTTAATTCACTGTCCACACTGGAAGATGCAGCACACCTCTGTTCAGCTCTTCTCACGACTTTTGGAGCAGTCAGGATTACGTCTAGTTACAGCTTTTTGCTAATGCCCCTGGCTTTAAAGTGGGGGCCAGAAAAGTAGTTCATTGGCCAGGCATGGTGGCTTATGCCTGTTATCCCAGCACTTTGGGAGGCTGAGGTGGGAGGATCACTTAAGCCCAGGAGTTGCCTTGGCAACATAGGGAGATCCCATCTCTACAAAAATTAAAAAAGTTAACTGGGCATGGTGGCACATGCCTGTGGTCCCAGCTACTCAGGAGGCTGAAGTAGGAGGATGTCTTGAGCCCAGGAAGTTAAGGCTGCGGTGAGCTGTGAATGCACCACTGCACTCCAGTGTGGGTGACAAAGTGAGATTCTGTCTTTAAAAAAAAAAAAAAAGGAAAGAAAGAAAAAGAAAAGTAGTTCCCCTACACAGTCTAGTCCTCTAAGAGAATTATCTGTGCTGAGGCAGAGCAAGGTGCTCAGGATGGTGGCAAGTGGGTGTTCCCACAGGCCAATGCTTTTCATTTCTCCTCTGCAGTGTCCCTCTCCAAGTCACAGTTAGACTGACTCCAAGGCTCTGAGTGCAGGAGTCCAGGAGGAGACAGCTTTCCCCCTCTAACTTCCTCACTCTCCCCAGCCCTGCAGAGAAGCCAAGGGTGTTTATTTCACTTCTTATCTGAAGGATAAGCCAGGCTTGTTATGGGACACAGTTGCCTCACAATCTGCTCACTCCTCTGTAACCAGTGAATCGTATTTATAGCCATTTCTGTCTTCATAACAAGGGGACTCTCCATTACTGGGATTGAGTTTCCTGGCAGGACCTATCATTGGACCTCTCATTTCCATGGGCCTCTGATTTTTCTGGATCTATATTTCTTCAATGAAAGCTCCACAGTTTTATTACAACAATTTTTTAATTTTGTGACATCATTTAGATGATAATCTTAAAAAATAACGACAATGAAGTATGGGCATCTGCTGGAACATCTAGATGAGCACCGTAGGACTTGGTCCAACCATGGGACATGGGACCCGAATCTGGGCTTCCATTTGTGTTTAAGATTAGGGGGTGCCAATCAGGCAACTTTAACTACTGCAGGCTAAAGAAAACACACAGAGATTGTGCTTGTGCCTAGAAAAGATGAAATAGCCGCACAACAAGCTAGACAGACAAAGCTATCATGGTAGTTTAATTAAACTGGGGTAGAACTATCCCATGGCACACAGTCGACTGAAGAGAGGAACTGATACCATGTTAGCTTTGTAGGTGGCATATGTCACTACGACAGAGTCATATTATCTATCATATTAAATGCTGGTTAATTTGAATTTTGTTGATTTATAGAATTTTTTCATTTTAAATTTTGTTTGGCTTTGTAGTTATCCAAGAGCAGTACATAGAAAGAGTTTATTCTAATGGTCTAAGTTTTTGTAAATTACTAATTAATTTATTAATGTGAAATTAATTATTTTAATAATTAATTAAAATAATTAAATTACTAATTAAATTATTAATATGAATAATTGAATGTAACACTGCGAGCCCATAAATATTTTATTTGTTGCTGTTTTGTTTTCTATGAATGTATAAATTTCTTTTTGTGCATGTTGAAAAATGTACCCAAAGTATTACTACAGTCTTATTTGTGTTCAATTTAAGTAATCTCTATGGAGATTTTATACAAATACATATATATGTGTACACAAATATACACACCTGTACACATATGAACATATACGCATATTAAAGTCAAGATTGAGAAATACTGTTCCAGATGATTACCAAATATAGATGTTTGGCTTCAGGAGGTAGATAGCAGAGAGGAAAGAGGACAGGGAAAGAAAGTAAAAAGGAAGTGAAGTAAAATAAGAGGGAGAAGATGGAAGAGGAAGAGTTGGAAAGGTAAGAAACACATATGAAAGAGCAGAGAATGGAAAAGCATGGACATTTGACCCACATAATCTGAATTCAGATGAAAATATCTGCTCAAATGTCCTTATAGTCGTTTGTTCCTGGATCTTGCTTAGATTTAGTTTCACTGGCTAGTGAAAGGGGAAGAAATAACAATGTCTACCTGAAGGATTGTTGTGGAAAGTAAAGCAAATGATTTATGTAAAGCATCTGATACACAGCAGGCATTCAATGAATGCCAGTTCCCATCTTGCTTCCCCTACACTCAGTGGCTAATCAATAAGTTTTTTTCTTTTTTTATCAAATGTCTATAAAGTACAGAAGAAAAAAGAAAAGAAAAACGCATGCATGAGAAGTGATATTACAGGGGTTCAAAGAATAACTGGAGTGTTCTCTTCCACTGGTATCTTTCACCTTGAGCCTTGATTATCCACATCAACTTAAAAGTTTTTTTTTTGACTATACACCTTGCATTATTTTGGATAAGTGTTTTGCCTTCTGTAACAAATGTCTAAAGATAAGGGTGATTAAAATATAACATTTATGAGAGAGCTCATGTAATAGTTTAGCATAGGCAATCCAAAGTTTATATGATGACTACACGGGTTGGAGGTCTAGCTTCCTTGCAGCTTGTTGCTCTGAAACATGCTCCTGAAACATGGCTTCCATCCCTGAGTTTAAAATGGCTGCTCCTACTCCTACCATTGTATCTGCATTCCAGCCAGCAAGAAAAAGGAAAAGACACACTTTCCTTCTTTCCTTTTAAGAACATGACCTGAAGATTGCTTACATCGAGGCTGGTCACAGTCAATTGGCCTGAGCTATCACATGGCCACATCTAGCTGCAAGGGACACAGACAGTCTTGAGGTTGGTAGGCATGTTTCTTCATATATATATATATTTATTATTATTATTATACTTTAAGTTCTAGGGTACATGTGCACAACGTGCAGGTTTGTTACATATGTATACATGTGCCATGTTGGTGTGCTACACCCATTAACTCATCATTTACATTAGGTATATCTCCTAATGCTATCCCTCCCACCTCCCCCCACCCCACAACAGACCCCGGTGTGTGATGTTCCTCTTCCTGTGTCCAAGTGTTCTCATTGTTCAATTCCCACCTATGAGTGAGAACATGCAGTGTTTGGTGTTTTGTCCTTGCCATAGTTTGCTGAGAATGATGGTTTCCAGCTTCATCCATGTCCCTACAAAGGACATGAACTCATCATCTTTTATGGCTGCATAGTATTCCATGGTGTATATGTGCCACATTTTCTTAATCCAGTCTATCATTGTTGGACATTTGGGTTGGTTCTAAGTCTTTGCTATTGTGAGTAGTGCCACAATAAACATACGTGTGCATGTGTCTTTATAGCAGCACGATTTATATTCCTTTGCATATATACCCAGCATGTTTCTAGTTAAAACTTGGAATGTCATCAAAGAAAGAGAGAAAAGTAGTGTGTGTTGGGGAGATGGAGATTAGCTGTGCCCAACGCACCTTATCATTACCAGTTTTGAGTATGACCTCTTGAGAATATATGTACATTTATATATTTTAAGTTCACACAGATAGGACTGTAGTAATACATTGGGTACATTTTTCAACATGCACAAAAAGAAATTTTAAGAAGGTGAGTAAAGATTTAAGTTCTAAAATTCTTCCTGCACCTCAATAGAACATATTATTTGCTTTGGAAACTACTACTCTATATAATGCTGAACAATCACTTAAGTTTGTTTTCTTTTTGCTTTGTTTTGAGACGGGGTCTCACTCTGTCACCCAGGCTGGAGTGCAGTGGCGCAATCATGACTCACTGCCTCCTCCACCTCCTGGGCTCAAGCCATCCTCCCACCTCAGCCTCCCAAGTAGCTGGGACTACAGGCATGTGTCACCACACCCGACTAATTTTTGTAGAGAGGGTTTCACCATGTTGTCCAGACTGGTCTCGAACTCCTGGGCTCAAGTGATCCACCCACCTTGTACTCCCAAAGTGCTGGCAATACAGGCATGAACCACCACATCTGACTACTTAGGTATTTTTTAAGCTGAATAATCTTGTTGTTTTTCGTAATTATATATGAAACTATAAACACAGAAATACTGAGAAAATGTCAAATCACGCTGTTTTGGTTTATCGCTTTAAGGAATGTGTTTTGAGCATCAACCATGTTCAGGTGACTGTGTTATATATGTGGAAATACAGAGATGAATATGTGCAGTCTCTGCCCCTTAGCACGTTCTTGGTGTAGTAAAGAGAGGAGTGAGTAATTATGATCCAGTTCAGCGAGGGCTATATTGAGGTATAAGTCGGTATAAGAATGAGGGGACAGAGAGAGCTTCAAAAAAGGAACAATGTTGGCCAGGAGTGGTGGCTCACACTTGTAATCCCAATACTTTGGGAAGCTGAGGCAGGCAGAGAGGTCGGGAGTTCGAGACCAGCCTGGCCAACATGGTGAAACCTAATCTCTATGAAAAATACAAAAATTAGCTGGGCGTGGTGGTGTATGCCTATAATCCCAGCTACTCGGGAGGCCGAGGCAGGGGAATTGCTTGAACCCAGGAGGGAGAGGTTGCAGTTAGCTCAGATTGTGCTACTGCACTTCAGCCTGGGCAACAGAGCAAGACTCTATCTCGGGGGGGAAAAAAAAGGAACAATGTTGAGCTAAGCCAGTCCTGAGGAAATATGACCACAAGAGGAGGCGCAGAAATGTGCTTCTGGGAGGTTGAACATATTTACAAAAGCCTAGAGCTGTGAATAGCTCATGGATATCCCCAGCAAATCCATGGGATGTTAGGGGCTCAGCCCCAAGCACAGCCTGGGTTCTGCACCTTCCAGTGTGCCCTTTTGCATCTACTTTCTTAGTCCCGCCTCCACACCCCAGCCCCATCCCAGGCATGGGGTGGCCTCACGGTGAACACATGGATGCCCCACCAAGACCTATGTCTTCAAAGAATGCCCAGTGCTCCAAATGATCCTTTTTGCCCTCTTTAGAAGCCAATTACTTCAGGGCCATTGGTCTCAGCTAGAGGCCGTAAAGGAAAACATCTGCTCCCCTAAGGTATGAGCAACACAGAGCAACCACATCATTCCCTCCCCAGCATTTGATTAGGGTTCTTGAAAGGTAATGCTGTAAATCACAGGAAGGGATTTTTTGAATCTGGCATTTGAGCCTTAGTGCAGTCATTTGAAGGCATTTCGGGGGTAGACAGAGATTTCCTCGTGTCCACTGAATCTCACTTTTATTTAGCTTTTGCCAGCCCTAGAAACAGATTTCCCTGTGTACATCTCATGGTAATGTCTTTTTGTATCCTTACACACTTCTGATGCTGGCCTTTTTTCTTTTTCAGAAGCTTGTTATCTACTACACCTGAGTATAAACCCATTGTAGAAATCCAAGATGGTGCTAGGAATATATGCAGAGACTCCTAAAAATGTTAAGGGATGTCCCAGATGGAACCAAAGCTGAGAATGCATCATCTGTTATATAATATTTCCCTGCTCATTTTTAAAATGATGTGAGGGATTTATGTTGTCATTGGCCTTGGAGGTCTCCAGGACTTAGAGAGTACATTTCTTCTTCAGCTGGACAAGTTTGAGCAGAGAAGAAAGGAAGGTACAGATAGATCATTTTATACTTTCTGGATGCTTTACAAAAAAAAAAATTAACTGGAAAAGCTTCCACCATACCTAGGTTGTGGGAGCCAGTGGAGCAAACCACAGATACTCTAGTTCTTCCAGGCAGATGATAGCTTACACTTCTCTACCCTCTTCAAGGTGAAATGTGGCCATATGACATGCTCAGCGAATGAAAGATGTGTGAAAATGACATGGTACCTCTGGGAGGAAGTTTTAAGAGCCAGTGCACAGTTTATCTCTTTTGCCTCCATATTCTGTAATGATTGTGGACGTACACCTTGGGGTAGGCCATCTGTCAGCTGGGGACCCGGAGTGACTCTGATGAACAAAGTTCCCCTGCAAACCTTCATAGAACGGGTAACCTGGACCAGAAATAAACTTTTGTTGTGTGAAGCTGCTGAGATTTGGGGGTTGCTACTGCAGCAAAACCTAGCCCACCTGACATACCTAGGTTGGTGCATGTAGCATTCTGCACCTAATGTCATTGCATAGAGACTCAGTACCTTTGTGAATTTGTTTACAATCTTTTGGTTTTAAGTAGTGAAAGCCAATTCGAATTAAGTTAAACATTAAAAGGGGGATACATCATGGGATACAGAGCATCTCCCAGAATCTGATAGCAGGAATGTAGTGAGGCCTCAGGAGGCAGCAGTTGCAAGTGTTGTGGAAACTGAAGATTCTCCCCTGATAGCTATTTTCTCCTTCCTTTTGTAATGGCACTCCAGGATTTTAGCTGGGCACATAGCTACCCAGAATAAAAACTACATTTCCTGCTCACCATGGCAGCTCTGTGTGGCTATGAAACTAATTTCTAATTAATGGGTTGTGACCAGAAATGAGGCCAAGCTTTGGGACTCAATCTTTGAAGGAGAAAGACATGTCCTATATTGTCACTTCCCCTCTTTCCACTGGTTGGAATGCTGAGGCAACGGGAGGAGTTGGAGCAGCCACTATGAACCATGAGTTGAAAGCTACACGTTGAGGATAGATGAGCAAATACACGAAAAGAACGGAAGTCCCCCACATCATTTAGAGCCCATACCAAGCCTGGAATACCTATCCAGCTTTGTTTTGTCTCTATGAGAAATAAATAAACTTATATCTCATATTTGTAAACTTTTTACAATAGAGCAGCTAAACTTGTACACTAGTCAACATATCATGATCTAGAAGGATGCCTGGACATTGTCTCCGTCTTTCCTGTGCTTCTTTCTCTTTCCTTCTGCACATCTTCATCCGTTTCATTTTCTATGGATCAGCTTTCTCTGATTTTGAGTTATTTCATAGAAAACGTGGCTGCCTCAAAGAAGCACTGTGTTCATGTATGTAACACACATTTATTCAGCACCTGTTGTGTGCTGGAAAGTGTGCTTGGAATATCTCTTCTATGTACTGTTCTGTCTGTTGCTAGCATTAAACACTAGCAACAGAACAGTAGGTAGAACATATCCTTTTTTCCATGGGGCATATGGAGGAGTGAAAATGAGGAGTAGAGGTAGACAGTAACATGAAACACAATGATCATCATGAAATTTGAAGAAATAAAAAATTTTATTTAAAAAAGGATTTTATTAAGGATGAAGTAAAGAGGGATGGTAAGGATGGAAATGTAGATGGGATCTAGATCAAAGAAGACTTTGTAAACTGTGTTATGGAGATGGCATCATATAGATAGTCATTTCCAGACTGGATAAACCTTATAGGGGTATAGGAAGAAACTATCAGAACTATCATCTATATTTTTTATCTTTTTTAATAAAAATTGTGTGTCTTATGCATTCTTTATAATATATATAACTGACTTGTATAGCAGCACATGTTTATAACTTACATATACTTAATTTGGGAATAGAAAGCTGACAAATGGTTTTACCCAGGGGGATAGCATGATCCAGTTTACCAATTACAAAGGGTGCTTGGGGCTGCAGTGTGGAGAATGGATGGAAGCAAGGCAGGACTACAGGCAGGGAGACTGAGCAGAAGGCCGTGGCAGCAGAACAGCTGGGATATTGTGAAGGACTGAACTGGGTGGTGACTGGGCAGATTGGAGAGAGATTTTGGAAAGAGAATTACTAGGACTTCTGAACTTATTGAATGTGGGACTTGGAAAAAGAGAGAAGGAAAAGATGATACTAAAGATTCTGCTTTTGCCATCAGGATGAATGGTGGGCCTGTTACTGCAATTTTAGGCAAACAAAGGTCTGTAAATTGGCCCTAAATTGGGGGACATGGAAATTGCTGGTAAAAATGGTTAAAAACAGTTTCAATGTGAGATTGGGGTGCAGAGTGATGAAGACTGAATAAAGGCAACGAACTTGATTGAGACATCTATCTGGAGGAACTTATTAAGAAGTAGAGTTGTGAATGTGATAAAAGAAAGGTCAGGGCTGATTTTTCTGTTATTTTTGCAGATGGGAAAGACTTTCACCCTGTGAGGAATCCATTTTCTCCCCTTTATTCTCCTTGCAAACAGTCCTTTTCAGACACACACCCATCTTCCTTATCCTTGGCCAACTTCCTTATTCCTGGACCAACTTCTCTATTACTTTAAGAAAATCATTTTCTTTTATCTGGTCAAAAACGAATCCTAATAATTGATGACACATACAAAAGTAATGACAGTGGTGGCCTTGCATTAAGGAAAGGAAATTTCCAGCTAATATTAGACAAGACAGACAAGCTCTAAAACCTTTTGAAGTTCCCTTTAGACACACACAACATTTCTGTCTCCTTTATCTTTTCTTCAAGTTGGCCCTGAGTATTATTAAACACCACTTGTTCTTTTTAAAATTGTCTTAATATTATAGCCGTATTTTTTGTGCTATTTTTCTTTTTCAGTATTTTCGCCGTGTGAAGGCTTTTCGGGGCTTACCTAGGGAGTAAACTCCATTGACAATTTCCTCCCTAAGGAAAAAAAGCATTTCAAGGTTTTGCTTTAGAAGCCAGCTTGAGGGGGTGGGGGTGGGGGGCTAAATTTCTTGGTTTGTCAGGCCTTCGGGGGCACAGACGGGTACAGGAGTGACCCACTAAAGGCATAGCTGTTGGTGCAGCCCAAAGAAGCTAACGTACCTTCCGTGGTTTCTTCTGGGCAGGGAGTGACTGTGGGAGAGGTCAGTGAGGAGAAGGCCACACTGCTGTTTAACCAGGAACAGCTGCTAAAGGCGCCTGGGCTCAGGTCCTTCTCTGCACAGGAAGATAGACAAGGAGAGGGCAGGCCTACCTGGAAAGTTCAAGTTAAATCCTGGCAGGCCTCTGGAGGCCCAAGCAGCCCAACATATGGGCAAAATATTTCTTCCCCGGCACAGCGCTTGTCTCCCCGGAGAGGTTCAAGCTTCCTGTGACCTCCTGCTGCCGTTAGTCTTGAAACCAAACTGGGACTGGGCAGCCAGGCCCCTGCAGCTTTTTCTGTCCCGGCCCCTAGGACCTCCGTCTGCACCCCTGGCTGGCTGCTATGGCTGCAGAGGAGCAAGAACGAAATCGCGCGAGTGGCAGGAGCAGGCCAGGCCGGAGGCCCCTCCCCGGCCCCCTCTCCGGCGGCCTGCCCTCCCCCTCCCAGGGCGTTTGTATAGCAGACACCTGCAGCACGGGCGGCCGCCCGGGTTCCCGACACAAGGCGCTGGTACCTGAGCCCTTGACTGGTAATGCACCATAAACGGCTCCTTTCAGGCCCTTTCAGAGCCGGAGCGCGGAGGTCACCGTGTCTACAAACCCCTCTGTGTCCGCCACGTCTCCTGGGCCCTGGGCGCTCGGGCCTCCAGCCGCAGAGCACGCCTGCCCGTGGGAATCCCAACACTTGTGCTCCGCGAGGCCGGCGGAGCGGGGGCGGGGGAGTGGGACCACCCGGCCCTCCCCCAGCCCGGCCTCCCCCGCCCTCCCCGCCGCTCGTTCACAGAGCGCAGCGAGTGGAACGAATTGGGTGCGCCGTCCTCAGACGCTGGCGGAAATCAAATGATAAGGCGAGGTGGGACACCCGCTCTCCGCCCCGCGGCCGACGCCTACCCCACGGCAAAGGTATCACGCGGTGTCCCGCCTCGCGGCGACGCGAGCGGCGGGATGACTCGGCCTGGGCCCTGGCGCAGCCAAAGGGCCGGCTAGCTGGGGCGCGATCTCAGCTCGGCGCGCACAGCCCTCCGAGTTCCAGGTTGGATTGGGTGCGGTTGTACCTGTGGAGCGGGTGGCCCGGTGACTGCCACCCGGGCCAGTGCTGTCAGCAGATGTGCACGTCCTGGGCGGGGGCTGGCGGCCGAGTGTCACTGGTGGGGGGCCGGCGAGGCAGCCATCCGCCGCCTTCCAAGCCCGGCGGTGCGCGCAGGGCTTGGAGCACTCGGTGCTGAGACGCGAATGCGCATAAAGAGAAAAGTGTTTCCAATGTTTCCCCAAAATGGGGAACAGGGAAGAAGGACAAGTATCATGCAAGACCGCCACTGCCACCTGTCTTTTGCCGACCATGTTGCCTTCTTTCCCGCTGGCCTGGCTCTGAGCACTGAAAGGCGGGGAGAGGGCGCCGGCCCTAGAGCCAACCGCACTCGGGAACCGCAGGCGGCGCTGGCCCGGGCCACCCAAGCCCGGCAGATGAGCCCTTGGCCTGCGGGGGACCGGGCCGGAGGCCAGGGGGACGGCACTGTCGCCGGAGGGAGCGCGCAGCCCAAGGCCGGTGCTCTGGCCCCGCGCGCCCCCTCCCGGGTCCGCAGGGAACCCGGGTTACCTGGGGAGCCGGGCTTTGTCGGCCACGCTGGCTCTCCGCGGCCCCAGAACTAATTAAACGCCTCTTTTGGCCAAGGGAAGCCTTGCGCCGGACGGGGGTGGGGGCGTGTGGGGGCGGCATGTGGGCACGGGAATAATCAGCCCCATTCTTGCGCTTCTACAGAACCCGCGGCGCAGCGAGAAGTGAACAGCGGCCGCCTGAATGGCGGTTTCAAAAGGCGACACCTGCAAGCGCGGCCGGTTGTGAATTGAATTGAGTCAAATGCGGCGCCCGCTCGTACCTGAGCCGCGAGCTATTAGTGTCAGGCGCGCCCGGTCGTCCGGGCGGGGAAGCGCGCGGCCCGGCCGCCCGCGCTGAATGCGGCAAGCTGCCGCGCGGCCGCTCCATGGGAATGTCGCCACTTGTGCTGCTAGCGGTCGGGAGGGGGTGCGCTGCCCTTTCAGAGACAGACACAATTAGGCAAAATGCTCAATGAACATTATAAATGACGTGCGATCGCTCTGCAGATTGCCTGGCAAATCAAATTATATGGTCGCTCGCGGGCAATTTCCATGTGCTTTTAAAACTTAAACAGGTATTCGCCCATTTAAAAAAAAAAGGAGGAGGCGGGGAGGCGACTCAGGGATTCCGGAAAAAACAAGTGAAAGAGTCGGTGTTGAATATTCACACGTCCCCTTTGTTGGCGACTGACTTCACAATGGGCTTGGAGAGGGGGTGCGTTTGGACGAGACACATTTTTTACCGTCTTCATGCTGCAGAGGAAGGCACCAGAAGTTTGCATTTATTACAACTCACAATTACAGTGGGACTCCCTTTTTTCTTTTAAGACTAAAATTCTTCTCATAATGAATGACTTGAAAGCTACTGTCATTCTAATAAGATGGAAGAAACATTCTAATCAGATGGAAGCGCGCCCGGGTGCACTTGGGGAGGAGGCGGAAAGAGCCCTGCCGCTTCTCCCTGGCACCAAGCATTAATCCAGGAGGGAGCTGGGGAAGCTGGGGCTCAGCGCTCTGCACAGCCCAGACTCTGGGCCTCAGGCGCGGCCCCGAGGCTCCCCGGTTGTCCTTCGGCCTCCCTGCGGTCCCCCAAGCATCGGGAGGAGCAGCGGCACAG
The DNA here is from genome assembly GCF_028885625.2 of Pongo pygmaeus. NCBI lineage: Eukaryota > Metazoa > Chordata > Mammalia > Primates > Hominidae > Pongo > Pongo pygmaeus. Next base: position 23,329,410 of record NC_072381.2, on the reverse strand, counting down.
AACCAGCGAGAGAAGCAGCGCTGGGTGCAGTGCGCCCAGGGCGGCTCCGGCAGTGATGCTGGCACCGGCACGAGCACCCCGGCCGTCCTTGGTCTGCCCCAGCTTGGGCCTGCGCTCTGTGGCTGCGACCCTTGGAGGAGGGGGGCAGCTGGAGGCGCCCGGATTGCGCGGACCCCCGCAGAGGCCAGGAGCCGCGCCTCCGGCGAGGGGCTGTCATCGAGCAAGAGCAGAGTCGATTCTGGCTTCAAAAAAGAAGCAAGGAAGCAGCAGCCATCCGTGGCCTCACGCCCCTGCTGACCTCCATCTCATTTTCGATTTTCTACTCTTTTTGTTTCTAGATAATTGGGACGGAGGGAGGGGCGAAGAACTGCGGATCGTGGTGACAGTTGGTAAATATATGCATCTTAGTGAGGAAAGGCAAGCAGAAAAGAATATTGGAAATCCAGCTTTGGGGTTTGTCTTTGTCCGTGACTCACTGTGTTATCTTGGGCAAGTAGCTTAACCTCTTGGGCTCAGTTTTCTCATCCATGAAATGGGAACCAACGTCTGATGTGTCTTCTTCACAGGGCTGTTTTCATTAGGACTTTAATTGGGAATGACAATCTTTTGGGTAGGTTGTCTTTGTGTGCCTTAAAGTAAAAAACTATACATAAGCCCCAAGGATAAAAACCTCCATGGGAGGACAAACCTTAGAAACTCGGAGACCTGAGCACTGGTGTTCCTCCCCTCCCAATCCTTGCGCAGGAATCGCTCCTTATTGGGACTGGAGGAAAGGAATGCTCTTCCTAACTGCTTTCCCGTGTAAAGAGGGACTGGGTTCCTGAGGAGTGAGGAGAGCAAAACTCAACCAACATGCGGACCATCTGGTTGTGTGTGTGTGAGCGTGCGTGCATGTGTGTAAGGGGGCAGGTCTCCAATACGTTGGACATTTTCGTTTCTCCTTGTCTCACACTTTTCCTGCTGGTACCAATGACCACTTCGTGAAGAGCAATGAATGAAGCGCAATTCATGAGTTAGGAAGGTGAATTTCATTGAGAAATAACATTTTTTATTGCAGTTCTGGGCATGAGAGTCCCGGAATGGCGAAGGTTCTGGGAGCCTCGCGGAGCCAGGTGCGCTGGCCTTGGTGCTGAAGGTAAAGGTCGAGCCTGCGGAGGCAACCGCCTCAAACCGTGGGCCATCTGCTCAAAGCTAAAAGCAAGGGGATCACACCTTTTTAATACCTCCCGTCCAGGATGTGTGCTTGTTTCCGTTGCGGGGGTTGGGGGGGAGGGTGTGTGTGCGCACGCCCGCGCGTGTGTGTAATAAAAATAACATGAAATCACAGTGACAGTGTCTAATAAAATTTAGTTAATTGAATGGACATTTAGATACCTTTCTCTCAATCTGCTCTATAACTTACTTATTCAATTCAATGTGGGAAAATTTTTACTAAATAATAGTCATACAATGTCTTAAGGATATTGGATTAAGGATAAATGTTTCTCACTTTGTTTTCATCATCTGATCTAAACATTATGGTGGAGAAGTTTCAGGCAAAGCAAAATTTATCAAAGACAAGAGTGGTCCATTCAACACTTCTCCCTGATGACATTTAAGTTCTTCACTGCCTCTGGGCCCAAAATCGGGTGATTCTATCTCAGGAAAGAAATGACTGGGACAGATTCATCTTGGAAATGTACATGCAGTTTTAATTAATGAATCTATTCTGAGGAGATCTCTAAGGAAGCTCAGTTAGTACTGGGTCAAACCCAGTGATTAAGGCTTCATGTGTGCCATTTATGGGAAGAATTTTCCTTGGGCTAAAATATGGTCAAAAGACCAAGGACCTGTTCTGTTCATTTTTCTGTCACAATATCATCTTTTTTTTTTTTTTTTTTGAGACAGGGTATCACTCTGTCACTCAGGCTGGAGTGCAGTGGCATAATCACAGCTCACTACAGGCCCAAATTTCCAGGCTCCAGCGATCCTTCCATCTCAGCCTCCCGAGTAGCTGGGACCACAGGCACTAGTCACCAAGCCCAGCTAATTTTTGGTAGAGACAGGGTTTGACCATGTTTTCCTGGCTGGTTTTGAACTCCTGAGCTCAGGCAATCCACCTGCCTCAGCCTTTCAAAGTGCTGGGATTACGGGCATGAGCCACCATGCCTGTAATATCATATTTAACAGTTAAAAATCTATTTACACCCTGCTCATTCAAAATACATATTAAGTAGTATACGCAAATATGTATAACAAGATCAGAAAATAAGTAAATGAGAATGTTTGGAGGGAAAGTAGAAAAAATAAGATGTAACTGGAATTAATTTCTGTATACTTGCTAGAGATGCTCTAAAGTTCTGGCTCCAAACCTCCTCGTTGTTCCCAATGCAAAGAAAAAACACAATAAATGTCATGATTCACGGGGTCTAAGATAAAAGTAAACTGGTTTCTCACAGAAGAACAACTATTTGCACTACTGACATCAGACAGAAACCTCTCCCATGTGCCCCCATAAAATGATGTACCCATAAAATGAAAAGTGACCTCAACCGTGTCCCTAAAGCAAATAGATCTTAGTTGTGTGGGCTAGCTTCTATTTGTGTCACTCAGTGAAGCCCCACAATATTCCCTTTGTTTGAGTAAGAATAAAACTGGCGAGAAAAAGACCTGGCAAATAGCATGCTCACTCACATCCTTACTGGGATGTTGCAATCTTAGTGTTGGGGACAAACCATCCTGAGAATCCTCATGCTACAGTTGTTGCAACTTCTGAAAGATTTGCAAAAAATACTCTTGAGACTCAGCCTGATATTTAAGGAAGACCAATGACAGTGACAGACTTTGGAAAACAGGAGGTGTTACTGTTAGTGCTGGAACCATCAAAGTCATCTTTGGGCCAGTGCTCCAACTTCAGTACCTATAAAAGTCATCAGCTTTAACTTCACATTTTAAGGCCCTAGAGGTTATGATTTGGTGGGTCTAGTAGCATCAGGAAAAAACATTATATATATATAGTATATTATATATATACATTATATATGTGTGCGTATGCATCTATATGTATATGCATACGTATACATGTATATATGTGTGTGTATGTAATTTTGGAAAAAGCATAATTTTTTAATAAGCACCCTAGATATGCAATGAGATCACTAAATTGTTTCCTTCTTCTCTTGTATAGAGCTAAACTACAGTTTCCAGCCTTTCCTGAAGCTGTGTTGGACTGTGTAATTGAGTCCTGGCCAATGGAATGTAGGCAAAAGTGATGTACATCACTTCTAGCATTAGTCCCTAAAACCACTCTTGAAATCCTCTAAGTTGGCTTTTTCTCCTCTTGTCATCTGCCACCTTGGTACAGAGGATCCAAGAGAGGACTCTGAATGCCCTGAGTGATGGCAGAGACATTAGATGGAAGGAAAACTGTGCCCTTAATGAGTGTGTAGGGAAGATCACCCTTTACAATCTGCAACAGTCACTGGACTATGTAATGAGCAATAACTACATGTTTATGCTGTCAGCTACTGAAATTTGGGGACCATTTGTTACAACCTCTAGCTTTTCTTAACTTAATATACCAGGTGATTCTAACATAGTCCAATAACCACTTTTGGAGAAACACTACTCCAAACAAAACTGTGGAGAAGCAAATGATTCCACCTTCTGGTGACAATTCCTTAGCATCTAAGAAGGATTCAAATGGTAATGGTTTCAGGAGTGGTAGCAATCCAAGTGGATGCAAGATTTGGGATCAGTGCCTACATTCCATAAATGTTGCCTGTTCATAAAATTTACTCAAATTCACAATTTATATGGCATTATTTTATTTCCTGAATATTTACCTCCATCTTTTCTCTCTGCCTTGACCCTGTCACCACTGGGGAAGAAAGATGAGCTCCAAGAGAAAAGGAAGAGCCTCAGGTCTGTAGAGTCTTTGTTACATGGTAGACACTATACTGAACACTTTTCATGCACAATCTCATTTACACTCACATACATTCCTTCAAAATAGGCATGGATATTCCCATTTTATAATGAAGACTCTAAAACCTTGTTGGAATTGCTGTGCCAGCATTAGGGACTTACTGAGGAACTTAAAGCTCTGCCACTTTAGGGAGTTTGACTGGGTGACCTAAGTACACCTAAGCTATGCATCTCAGTGGGAAGACAGATGAAGGGGCATTAACTCAATGTGAGTGGTATCACTGGGCTGGAACAGCAGTTAGGGAAGGGCTGTGCTCGATGATGTAGACCGGTTTGCTCAGTTCTGCAAGGGACTATTCTAAATGGACCCATGGTAAGCCTATTCAAACTCATTAAGCTCCTTGAACTCTGACCTGGTAGAAAGGATGTGCTTTTTATTAAGAACCTTATAAAGGTACTATTTTTAGCCCCAGAAACTCCAATTCTAGGGATCAGTTCTAAGGAAATAATTTGAAATATGGAAAACACTGTATACAAAAAGCTCTACTATGACACTATTTATAAACAAAATGAGGATACAACCTAAATGTTGTTTAAGTGGATAAGTCATTGGGTTAATGATGCATTATTAAATGACACACATGGTCACGAAAATAATCATGCAGAGGGCTTGTAATAACTTTGAAAATGTTGAAAAGATAATGTTAAGTGAAAAACATTAAAATGTAGACTTGAATTAAAATGGCCATCTAAAATGAAAAAAAGATCAAAAACTAGTGATAGAAAAAAGATGGAAAGAAATATACGAAAATGATCTAGCATTTTGTCTTTGGGAAAAAGAATTTGAGGTAATTTTCTCCTCCACTTTTCTAATTTTTTTCAAATGTTCTCTTATGCTCATGCTTATATTTTATAATGGAAAATCAAAAAATAGAAAATTTAAATACAAAGAATTTGCTTTTAGAGAAATAGTTCAGAAGAAAAATTTTAAGCTGTAAAAAAAAAAATTGAAATACAGCACACAGACAGAAAAATGTATGAAATACACAATTCAAGGATTTATCACAAGACAAGCACCACCAAGCTCAAGAGCTAGAATACTGCCAGTGCTCAGAAATCCCTCTTATATCCCCCTCAGTCACCATCCCCTTTGTCATCTCCAAGAGTAATGACTGTCAAGCTTCTATGGTCACTGTTTCCTTCCTTTTCTTCAGAATGTTGTCTCCTAAGTCTAAATCCTTAAACATGAGAATTTTATCTACCTTTTGAACTTTATGGAAATGGAATCATAGAACATTTCTTTGTATCTGCTTTCTTTTTTTTTAACACTATAAATGTGAGGTGCCTCCATGTTGTTGCATGTGGCAAACTTCATTAATTGCTGTATAGTATTGCGTTGTGTGAATGCAACATTATTTATCTATCATTTTCCCATAGATGTTTCCAGTTTGGACCATTAGGAATAATGCTGCTGTGAACAGTCTTGTATGTTTCTTAGTGCATGCATGTGCAGACATTTTTTTGAGGATAAACCTAGGAGTGGAAGTTTTGGGTCATAGGACATGCATATCTTTTTCTTCTTCTTTTCATAGTATTCCTTCTTATATGTATCAAAGTTCGTACTGCACAATGAGCTCTGGGTTGCAAAAGAGAATTTATTTTTTGCATCTGTCTAAGGATGTGGATATCTTCAGTAGATTTAATGCTGTACTGTTCCCCACAGTGGTTCTAAGAGTTTACACTTCCATTGACAAGAAGTATGTGCTTTAACCCTTTATGGAGTGGAAGCATATGGCCCATAAAAGGAGACTCCAGGGGATTTGTTTTTAGCCTTTTTCTTCTCAGGGACAGACTGGAGAAAGCTTTTTTATTAGATTATGGGATCCCCAAGTCTCACAATAGATACTGACATTGCTATATACACCAGTTCAGAATCTAAGCTGACTTTGTAGTTAATCTCCCAATACAATTAAAAAAAAAAACCATCCCAGCAGCCACAGAGCTGAAGGGCACTCAGAAATAACACTTGGGTGAAAAGAGTTAGGTGCTAAGGAGTAAAGTTCTGGATGTGAATGGATCACACAAATAAAATATCTTTCGATAGTTCTGAGTCTGGGAACTTCAGGAAGCCATGGAGATGGTAATGGGGCTAAACCAAGAATTTTCAATATTAAACACTTAGAGAAATGAAATCTTTACTGCCGATAGGACTCGGCAGGATTTCTAAAGCTTCCTGGCTTTGTTTCGACCTGGAATTCTGTGAACTCATTGTGATAGCTCTGGAAACATCATGCTAGTCACAGGCTTTGGTTGGAAGTCATATGTATCTCTGATTAACAAAGTTAGGAAAATTAGCTTTAAATGGACACATGTATAGTCTCTTAAACCTTGGGGCCCATGGGGTTCATGGTGTTGAAGAGACTGGGAAGCACTGAAGGTTTATCATGAGGAATGTGAGTGTGCTCAGCAACCCAGAAACATACCCACACCTGTCTGTTCAATCTCTCCTTCCTAGCCATTCTTCATTTTTTAAATTTTTAATTTTTTAATTTATTTTTAGAGGTGGAGTCTTGCTATGTTGCCCAGGTTGTTCTCAAACTTTTGGCTTCAAGTGACCCTCACACCTCAGCCTCCTGGGTGGCTGGGATTCCAGGTTCTACCATGCCTGGCTCTCTTTGGCCATTCCCTACTCTCTAGCACAGACTCTCAGTAATGGGTCCCGTGGAGGATGACAAATTTTACCCCTGTCCACAGGCATAGGGGCTTAGCAGGATTTGACCAGCCTGTTATGCCAAGGCAAAAGAAAAATCAAGGGGATGGTATGTGCCTCCTCTGTAAGAAATACATCTTGGGGGACAGAATGGATGTCACCATATGATGAAAAGAAAGACCTGTATTAGTTTTCTGCAGCTTCTATAGCAAATTACCACAAATAAAACAGCACAAGTGTATTATGTTACAGGTTTTTTGTTTGTTGGTTTTCTTGAGACAGAGTCTCACTCTGTCACCCAGGCTATAGTGCAGTGGTGTGATCTCGGCTCACTGCAACTTCTACTTTCCGTGTTCAAGTGATTCTCATGCCTCAGCCTCTAGAGCAGGTGGGATTACAGGTGTGCACCACCACGCCCGGCTAATTTTTGTATTTGGTAGAGATGGGGTTTTGCCATGTTGGCCAGGCTGGCTTCAAACTCCTGAACTCAAGTGATCCACCCACCTCAGCCTTGCAAAGTGCTGGGATTACAGGCATAAGCCTTGCACCTGGGGCCTTATGTTACAGTTTTGTAGGTTAAAAGTCTGACATGAAGGCTGGGATGCAGTGGCTGTGTCCTGTAATTGCAGCACTTTGGGAGGCCAAGGCGGGAGGATCACTTAAAGCCAGGACTTTGAGACCAGCCTGGGCAACAAAGTGAGACTCTGTCTCTACAAAAATAAATACATAAATAAATAAAGGAAAATAAAAAATTATTAATTTTAAAAGTCTGACTTGGGTCTCAGTAGACTATAATTGAGTGTTAGCAGGGCTGCCTTTCTATCTGGAGGCTCTAGGGGAGACCCATGTAGATCTGTTTCCTTGTCTTTCAGTTTCTAGAGGCCGCTCACATTCCTTGGCTTGTGGCCTCTTCCTCCATCTTCAAAGCCCAGTAATATTGCATCCCTGGACTGTCTCTCCCCCACTCACATCTCCTTCTTCCTCCCTTTTCCTCTTTTAAGATGCTGTGATTTCTTAGTTTCCCCAGGATCACCCAGGATAATCTATTTTAAAGGCAGCCAATTAGCAACCTGAATTCCATCTGCAACCTTAATTTCCCTGCGCCTTGTCACCTAGCATAGTCACATGTTCCAGAGATTTGGGCGTGACCATATTTGGGCGCCGTTATTCTCCCTGGCACAGACCCTGGGTAATGGGATGGTTAATTGATGTGCTGTGAGCTGCAAAAGAAAGAGAAGGCCGGAGGTGGAAGTAGGGGAGGAGAGGTTGAGCCTCCAGGGTATAAAAACAGCTTCCCCCGCAACCCCACTTCCTCCTGGTGAGGCACAGAGCAAAAGAAGGTGAGTGAGCCCTGTAAATGATGGTGCTGCACTTTGCAATCCCGGAAGCCACACCCTTGGGTTTCATGAAAAAGCTCCATGAACTTCCAGACATTTTCAGGCGACAGCTTGACTTGTTGCTGAGACACTGATATGCAGAGTGATTCTTCACAGTAGTGTATTTGAACCTTCTCTCCTTGCATCTCAGGAGAGACCTAGTCTGAATGTGGCCTCCAGGAATGGAGAGACTAAAAACGCCAGAAGGAAGAACGAAAATGCTAGAAATCAGCCGTGTCCTAGCAGCTAAACTTGTGCCTTCTCTATACAGGTATCGGGCCTGAGCACATTACAGGAATTGCCTCAATCTTTGCAAAAGCAATCACTGTCTATTATCGTCCTGATTTAGAGGTGAGGAAAAGAGAGACACCCTTGACCATCACAGTCCTGCAGTCATGGTCAAACATGGAGGGCCGGAAAGGAGAGCTGGGCGCCTGTGGGTGTTATGTTGTCAGCCAATGGCTCTCTTTCTGAAGGAGGTTGCTTTTCTCTTTTTTTTTGAGATGGAGTCTCACTCTGTCACCCAGGCTGGAGTGCAGTGGCGTGATCTCAGCTCATTGCAACCTCCACCTCCCAGGTTCAAGTGATTCTCCTTCCTCAGCCTCCTAAGTAGCTGAGATTACAGGCACCTGCCTCCACGCCCAGCTAGTTTTTTGTATTTTTAGTAGAGATGGGGTTTCACCATGTTGGCCAGGCTGATCTTGAACTCCTGACCTTGGTGATCTGCCCACTTTGGCCTCCCAAAGTGCTGGGATTACAGGCATGAGCTGCCGAGCCCGGCCGGAGGTTGCATTTCTGTTGAATTTCCTCCACTTTTGCTCAGCAACACTAAGCGCATTTGGCTGTCGGCACGCCCTCCCTGCCACCCTGGCGAATGGAAGTGAGATGTCGTTACATTCCTAACATTGAGCAGATTACAAACATTGAGCAGATTAAAAACGCCAGTTCCCAGGGGCTGATGGCAGAATTGCCCCCAGTGCCACCTGGCGCCTTTGAGGCCCCAGTGATGCTGAAATGGGGCTGGGGGATCGGGGATGGCCAGGGGATTTAGCTCTCCTTTGTCCCCAAACTCTCTTGTTTGGGTGGGGCTGCATCTGTTGTGGGGGATGGCTGTCCTGTAATGAGGCCTGTAGCTTGGCTGTTTCTGCTCTCTGGCCTTGTTGGCACAGGACCAGCCTTTCTTGGATGAGTGGGTGCCTCATGCCCTCTTTATGAAGGAGATTGGTCCAAATTCTTGAGATGGGCTCTCCAGACCTTTGTTCTGGGTCTTTATTTACAACTGTGGTTCTTATTGATCTCTCCTAGAATCCTCCACAGAGGTGGAGGACTAAGCTAAGGTGACTAACTGCTACCCAAAGCAGTAGTTCAGTTTCTGCCATCTCCCGTTTCAAATATTTCATGTGTGTTGCCTCCCAACTAAGTTTCTTTCCCTTTCCTTCCTTCCCTCCCTCCCTCTCTCCCTCCCTCCGTTCCTTCCTTCCTTCCTTCTTTCCTTCCTCTCTCTTTCTTTCTTTCCTTTTCTCTTTCTTTCTTTCTTTTTTTTTTTTTTTGGGATAGGGTCTCCCTCTGTCACCCATGCTGAAGTGCAGTGGTGTGATCATGGCTCATTGTAGTCTCAAACTCCTGAGCTCAAGTGATCCTCCCACTTTAGCCTCCCAAGTAGCTGGAACCACAGGTGCGTGTGCCACCACGCCCTGCTATTTTTTTTTTTTAATTTAATTTTTTGTAAAGACAGGGTTTCCCTGTGTTGCCTAGGCTGGTCTCAAACTCGACTTGTCAACTAAGTTTCTTCAAGGCAAGTACCATTCTCATCCTCTAATATACCTTCCTTCGGTCACCTCAGTGCTACAACCTACCAGGGACATAAATAATTGCTGGAAGCAGGGGGTGGAGTTGGCTGAATTATAGCAAAATTAAGTTGTTTACATTGATTGACAATATATGTAACTCTCTGGTAGAACTAATCAAAGCACCAGGAAATTCCGAGCAATACATATGAATCATAAAACCATGCTTTATCAAAAATGCCTTTCCATTTCTAGATTTTATCCTTTAAAACAAAAATTCATGTCAAAATTTTGTTTAGCTTCTGTGTCAGTAGATCTTTTATATCTTAAGAATTTGGTATGCTTTCTTCTTTCTGAAAATGAGAACTATTTAAATAATCCCATTGTCTTTCTGTCAGGTAGCTCAAAGGTAAAATCTAAACCTAGTCAGATCAATAATTATAAGTCACATTTTCCATTCTGTCCTCCTCAAGTTATTTTTGGTAAGGGATGGAGTGCAAATGATGAAAAGTAAAACTGACATTTTAGGAGGTGTTGAAAGCCAGAGATAAGGAAGCATGATTGGGAGGTGTTTAGAGATACTGTATCTGCTACAATTTTGATTTGCTTCTCTTGAGGCTTGATTTCTGGCTCCCCCCAGCCTCATTTTCTTTTTTGTTGGCGTGTCCTTGGGAACCCCGGCCATTTGTCACCAAGACATACCTACCCTGCCCCACGCCTCTAACCCCAAAAGCCCCAAACTAAAGAAATTTTTCACTCTGATCTCCACTGTCCCTGATGGGCACACTCCAGGGGCTGAAGTCACATCCAGGGGGCAGGGCATGGTGGCTCACACCTGTAATCTCAGCACTTTAGGAGGCCAAGGCAGGTGGATCACCTGATGTCAAGAGTTTGAGACCAGCCTGGCCAACATGGTGAAACTCTGTTTCTACTAAAAATGCAAAAATTAGCCAGGCATTGTGGTACATGCCTGTAATCCCAGCTACTTGGGAATCTGAGGCACGAGAATTGCTTGAACCTGGGAGGTAGAGGTTGCAGTGAACCAAGATCGTGCCACTGCACTCCAGCCTGGGTGACAGAGTGAGACTCTGTCTCAAAAAAAAAAAAAAAAAAAAAAAGTCACAGCCAGGCCTGAGAGCAGAAGCCCTGAGTCAGAAAATCTGAGGCCAGCTGGACTCTTCTGACACTGAACGCTTGGCAGTCACTGCGCTAAGATGTCAATTTTTCATGTTTATTTTTCCTAATAGTGAGTTTGGAGCTTTATTGACTCTGTAAAGCTCCTGACAGCCCCTGGAAGCTAAACTGCAAGAGAACAATCTTGAATTCAGTGACTTTAACTCTTTCAGCAGCTTGCCCTGAGCTTATGACATGCCAAAATCCTTCTGCAGTTCTCTGGGGTCTGCTCAGCCATGTCTCTCCCATCCTGCTCTTGTGAAATGGAGTTTCACTGACACTGCTGGCTCTTCCCTGGAGCTATGATACATTTCATCGGGTTGATTTGAGCCTATTGTTCTAGCCGATGATGACTTTTTAACAGCTATATTGAGGTGTAATTAGCACATCATACAATTCACCTAGTTGAAGTGTACAGTTTAATGACTTTGTATGTTTAGTAGATTCACAATATATTATATCCATCACCACAATCATGTTTAGAACATTTTTATTACCCTCAAAAGAAACCCCACACCTTAGCTGTCACCCCCAATCTCCTCATCCCCCCAGCTCCTGACAATGACTAATCTACTTTCTAGCTCTGTAGATTTGCCTCCTCTGGACATTTTATATAATGGGAATCATGCAGTGTGTGGTCCTATGTGACTGGCTTCTTTCACTAGCTTAATGTTTTCTAGGTTCACCCACACTGTGGATTTATCAGTACTTTATTCCTCCTTTTTTGCCAAATAATATTCCAGTCAGCAAGACCTCATTTCCCAGCAGTTAAATGTGGCTACGTGACTAAGTTTTCCCCAAAGATGAGGCATCAAGACAGTGAGTGTGCCTTCCCCATGTCTCTTTTGCCTTCCTGCTGGGTACAGCCTGGACACAGTATGGCCCAGCCCCAGCCACAGAGAGGAAAAGCCCTCAGGGATGGCAGAGCCCCATGATGGAAGATCTCGAGTCCGTGGATGACCACATGGAGGAGAGCTGCTCACTGACAAGAACACTCACCCCAGATTATTACATGAGTGAAAAACGCATGCTTTTTGATCTTTAAGCCATTATATTTGGAAGGGGTGTTCTCTTGTTCCAGTAGCTCAGCTTTTTGCCCTACCTAACACATTGAGGGAAGTAACATGTTACTCTAGTCAAGATTTTATTGGTTGTGAATTAATCAGCACACTTTGAGTATAGTCATTAAGCAGGTTGTGAACTTCATAACCATCCTGTCTCCATTCTCTGGTGTGGCTCTTTATGGTCTTATGGTTGTGTGCATAGGCTCTGGCATCAGCCTCCTGGGGTTCAAACCCCAGTCTCAGCTTCTACTACTCATGTCCCTGGGCAAGTTACTTAATCCTCCTCATCCATCACCTTAGTTTTGCCAATTTAAAAATGTAAACACTTGTAGTGCCTATCCCCTGTTTCACAGGGCATTTCTGAGGATGAAATGAGTAAACACATCTAGTGCTTAGACTGAGACTGGCACCGTGTAAATACCTGCTGGCTCTTAGTTCTTATTTATTATTCTACACCTTGTTCATAAAGATATCATTTATCTATAACATTGAATTACTCCTAGTATGTGCATTGCATCCTGCTGGGTTCTGGGGCTAGGGAGAGTATTAAGACAAAATTCTTTCATCAAGGAACTGACAGTTTAATAGGAAAGTCAGATTAAAAATAACTATGGAGTTGAATTGGAGCTGTAATGTATTACAAAGTGTATGCCATATGAGAGGAAAGATATACTAGCCCCTCAGGTTGTGGGTAGAAAGGTAAGAGTATCAAGAAAGAGGTTGGATTTTTTTTTTTTTTTTTTTTTTTGAGACAGGGTCTCACTCTGTCACCCAGGTTGTGGTGCAGTGGCACAATCTCGGCTCACTGCAAACTCCACCTCCCAGGTTCAAGCGATTCTCCCACCTCAACCTCCTGAGTAGCTGGGATTACAGGCATGCACCACCACACCCAGCTAATTTTTGTATTTTCAGTAGAGACAGAGTTTCACCATGTTGGTCAGGCTGGTCTCAAACTCCTGGCCTCAGGTGATCCACCCTCCTCGGCCTCCCAAAGTGCTGGGATTACAGGCTTGAGCCACGGCACCCAGCCAAGGATGGATATTTTAAGAACGTGGCTGAAATTCAGATACACCATTTCCCCAGCAGATCCTGGCCTTCAGAATGCCAATAATGGCAAATGCCAGTGGGCAAATGCTGTTGATCTGAACAGATGGTCTCATAGGTCTGAAGCAGCACAGAACCAGGGAGGATGTGTTCGTCTAGACACTTCCTAGCAGAGCTAACCCCATCACAGCATAAGAAGAAACAGTCGGGCGCAGTGGCTCACGCCTCTAATCCCAGCACTTTGGGAGGCCGAGGCGGGCGAATCACGAGGTCAGGAGATCGAGACCATCCTGGCTAACATAGTGAAACCCCGTCTCTACTAAAGATACAAAAAAATTAGCCGGGCGTGTTGGCAGGCGCCTGTAGTTCCAGCTACTCGTAGTCCCAGCTACTCGGGAGGCTGAGGCAGGAGAATGGCGTGAACCCGGGAGGCGGAGCTTGCAGTGAGCTGAGATCGCGCCACTGAACTCCAGCCTGGGCGACAGAGCCAGACTCCGTCTCAAAAAAAAAAAAAAAAAAAAAAAAGAAGAAGAAGAAACAGTCACTGTCAAGGCTACTTTGAAAGCAGATGCTTGAAATGTTAGCTGAAAATAGGACAAAAGTGATCTGCTCAGTTGGGTAAGTTGTTTAGAATCCTAATTGGTTCTCGAATTCTCTCCCATCCCCTGGCAGGTCACTGTACTTGACCGGATTCTTTTCTCACTGTGTGTCTGCCATTTCACTTTTTTTCCCAAGCCAAGATCTCTTTAATTATTCTATTCCCTATTAAGTGGTCAATTTTCACACTGTTAAAATACCTCGCCACAGCAGTATTATTTGTTTGTTCATAGTCTGTGGGCTAAGAAAATACGGAATGTGCATTTCTGGTGCTAGGATTACTTCTAATTTTTTAAGTGTCTCGGGTGGTGGGAGGGGAGGGAAGGGTGTTTAATGGGTTTGATTAAGCAGCTTCCCAAAGAGGAAAAGCAAAGCAACAGTGAATGAATGGTTCTAAAGCAGTCATTTGGCTCCCTCTGGTGGGCTCTTGCAGAATTACTCATCCCTTCTCATAAACAATCCTGTCGCGCATCAACTCACTTATTTGGAAAATAGAAAAATGCAACGAAACAGTCTGTTAACACAAATCCTTGGCTAAATTCCAAGGATGAAGGAATTGACTGAGGACTTTAGGTCAATTTAGGCAGAGCTAAAGCAAAATTCAAGAGATACAATTGATTCAGTTCCACTCTATGCAAAATAGATATGGCATTTTAGCAATATTTGTATATTAATTTTGGTAGCTACCATTTTTCTTCCATAGTGCCTTAGTCTACAACACAAAGTCCATTCAATACATGTCAGGATCTTGCCTTCCCCCACCACCCCCGACAATTGCTCAAAAGACTTGTAAAGGTGAAGGTCGCCCTCTAATGGTTTGGATGAGTCCCACATGTGAAATTTTTTGTCTTAGTTTGGACACCTCAAACAGAATCTACCGTTTAGAATTCGAGAACCCTCCTCCCACCACTAATATTAGTTGCACATTTCTAGTTGCTTGATAAGGGATATTTAATAATTTTAAAACCACATTAAGTTAATGCATACTTTGCATTCTAACTCTGTCTGTGTGTGTGTGTGCGTGTGTGTGTGAAATTTCTAAACTACAGCTGGTCGGTGGGCTATGGATCATTGAGGTTTACCTGGCTTTGCTGTGGGAGGCGACAGGGGCTTTGCAGCCCAGCCCTGTCCTGACACAAGGATGCTGTGGCTCTCAGGTGTCTAGGGAGCCCACCCCCTGGACAACAGAAGCAAGTGTAGCAAGATCCCCCAAAGCTCCTGGGTACTTATTTCCACCTGCGGGACCCTCTTCAGCCCCCAGGACTCTGCCCTCCCCGGTTGACCAGAGGACATTTCCTGCCTGCCTTTTTACGACGTTGCATAATTAATTACATGGGACCATCCCGTGCCTGGAGCTCACCGCTTATTATGATGACAGAGTCATGGGCCGTCAGGCAGGGGCATTTGTTTTTGGATGCACTTGGCTGCCCATAGTCCTTGACCCTAGTGTGCTTAGTGTGGCGGTGCAGTGAGGGCGTTCAGAGGCTGAGTTCTGCTGCCTGCAGCAAGATGGACCATTCGCATCAGCTCAAGGTCATCTCGTGGGTGACCTCGAAAACCCAA
Organism: Pongo pygmaeus; assembly: GCF_028885625.2. Lineage (NCBI taxonomy): Eukaryota > Metazoa > Chordata > Mammalia > Primates > Hominidae > Pongo > Pongo pygmaeus. The sequence goes on along the minus strand of NC_072381.2, from coordinate 23,314,190 downwards.
CTACCTGAGAGTTGGTCGCTCACGTTTAATGTAGTTCTTCCATTTTTAAAAATGTTGTGAAAGTACCTATCTTGCACAAGGCCTTGTGCTGGACACTGCAGGAAGTTAAGATCAGTAAAAAGTCCCTAGCGGTAAGGAGTTTCCTTTCTAGTCTGGTAGAGAAGACAGGTTGTGCATTGAAGGCAAAATCCTTTGATCCACACAAAAGAAGTGCGCAGACCTGCACAGCACTGCTGTTTTGTGGTATTGAATTGTTCACAGGCCTGTGATTCCTAAATGAAAGATATTTTAATAGCTAGTTGGTTTCTTTCCCTTTCTTTCTCTCCCTTTATCCCTCCCTGCTTCCTTTCTATTTTTCTTCCTCCCTCCTTTCCTCCTTTCCTCTCTTTCTCTCTTTTCTCTTCCTTCCTTCCTCCCTCCCTTCCTCCCTTCCTTCCTCTCTTATTTCCTTCCTTCCTGCCTCCCGCTCCTTCTCCCTTTCTTCCCTCCCTCTCTTTCCTTCTCCTTCCTTTCTTTCCTTCTCCTTTCCTTTCTTTCCTCCCTTCTCCCTCCCTCCCTTTCCTTCTTCTTTCCTTCCTTCCATCCTCTCCCTCTTTCTTTCTTTCAACAGGCACAGTGCCTGGCACACTGTAAGCTTGTAATGACCAGAACAACTACATAGGAGGAAAGTGGGGTTGGCTCTGGAGAAGGGCCGGCTCACACGCGCAGTGTGGGTGGAGGAAGTGGTGACAGTGGGCATCATCATCAGCACTGCACAGCTATGTGATTGGGAACGCTCCTAATTAGGTCACAAAGGCCCCTCCAGATTTCTCTCATTCCTACCCTCTGCGACTTTCCTGTTCCATGCAGTCTAGCCCAGCAGATGGATCGTTCTCATCTCGGTTTTTTTTTGTGTGTTGATTCCAGTTTGGTGCCGTTGTGAATATGACGCTGCTATGACCTTTCTTGTTGTGTCTTGGTGCACATAGAGACAAATATTTGTGAGATATTTATCCAGAAGTAGGATGGGTAGGTCCTAGGATCTGGGTACATTAAGCTTTGGTGGCTGGTACTTGTTCTGGTGGTCTATTGCTACCTAACAAATCACCCCAACATTCTGTGGTTTAAAACCACCACCATTTTATTACGTCTACTCTGTGGGCTACAAATTCAGGCAGGCTCAGCTGGGCAGTTCCTCTCTGCACTTGGCTCAGACTAAGATCATTTAAGTATTTGGCTATCAAGTGATCTGGAGGGTACCAGATGGCTTCACCCACACACCTGGTGCCTCAGCGGGGACAGCTGTGAGGCTGGGCTCAGCTGGAACTGCCGAGATCATCCTCCATGAAGCCTCTCCAGCGTGGCCATCTCAGGATGGTGGGGCATCTTACAGCATAGCTGGCTCCCCCTGGAGCAAGTGTTCAAGAAGATGGAGGTGGAAGCCACAAGGCTGCTGCTGACCGAGGCTCAGAAGGCTTGCAGTGTCACCTCCGCCACATTCTGCTTGTCACACAAGTCATCTAGGCCAGCTCAGATTCACAGGAATGAGAATTAGACTATGCCTAGTTCCAAATAGGAGAAGGAAAAAAGGATTTGTGGCAACCCTAATACTTCCCCAAAGTGGTCATGCCAACTTCCACACCCGCCTGTAATTTATGGGACTGTGAGGGTGAGATTTTTTGTTTGTTTGTTTGTTTTTGTGAGACAGGGTCTCTCTCTGTCACCCAGGCTGGAGTGCAGTGGTATGATTATAGCTCACTGCAGCCTCAACCTCCTGAGCTCAAGCAATCCTCCCATCTCTCAGCCTCCCAAGTAGCTGGGACTACAGGTGCACACCACCACACCTGGCAAATTTTCTGTATTTTTTGTAGAGATGGGGTTTCAACACATTGCTCAGGCTGGTCTCGAATTCAAGGGCTCAAGCAATCTACTTGCTTTGGCCTCCCAAAGTGCTGCAATTACAGGCATGAGTCACTGCGCCCGGCTAGGGTGAGATTTGTAATAGGAACTTCTGTTGTAATGAACAAAGCTGTTTGCACACCTCTGGAACCCCTGTCCTCTTTTCTTCCATCAGCTACAGAACAGACCTGCTTTCACTGCTTCTCAAGAATCCGCCTCAACCTCAACAGGGTGAAACTTGAGGCGATTGAGTTACTTGGCTTAACTTCCTACCACCTTGCCAACACATTCATCACTTCCACATCCTCACCTCGCTCCTTCCGTCCCAGCTCAGGAGAATAAACCTCTGCTCCTCTCCAAAGCCAGTCCCTGACCCCGGCTTCAGCCTCCCCAAGCCTGACTCTGGCCCACCCACTCCCATCTTTCCTCAACCTTCAGTCTTTCCCCTTCTACTGTTTCTTTTCTCTCCAATGCAACCTTTAATGGGACCGTTTTAAGAAATTATCGAAAACTTAGACACATTCAGCTGTTTGCCCTTTTAATGTATTTTTAGCGATCAACTCTGAACCGTGAAGTTGATCTCAAATCCAACAGAGGGAAGGGCCCTAAGAGGAAAGAAGGGGGTGAGGGAGACATTTTCAGTAAAAAAATATATATATAATATCTGTTATATATTATATATAACATCTATTATATATTATATATAACATCTATTATATAGTATATATAATATCTGTTTTATATTATATATAATATCTGTTATATATTATATATAACATCTATTGTATATAGTATATAATATTATATGTAACATCTATTATATATAGTATATAATATTATATATAACATCTATTATATATAGTATATAATATTATATATAACATCTATTATATATAGTATATAATATTATATATAACATCTATTATATATAGTATATAATATTATATATAATATCTATTATATAGTATATATTATATATAACATCTATTATATAAAATATATAATATATATAACATCTATTATATAATGTATGTTATATATAACATCTGTTATATGTTATATATAATATTATATATAATGTCTGTTATATGTTATATATAATATTCTATATAACGTCTGTTATATGTTATATATAATATTCTATATAACGTCTGTTATATGTTATATATAATATATATAACGTCTGTTATATGTTGTATATAATATTATATATAACGTCTGTTATATGTTGTATATAATTTTATGTATAGCGTCTGTTATATGTTGTATATAATATTATGTATAACGTCTGTTATATGTTGTATATAATATTATGTATAACGTCTGTTATATGTTGTATATAATATGTATAACGTCTGTTATATGTTGTATATAATATTATGTATATCGTCTGTTATATGTTGTATATAATATTATGTATAACGTCTGTTATATGTTGTATATAATATTATGTATAACGTCTGTTATATGTTGTATATAATATTATGTATAACGTCTGTTATATGTTGTATATAATATGTATAACGTCTGTTATATGTTGTATATAATATTATGTATAACGTCTGTTATATGTTGTATATAATATTATGTATAACGTCTGTTATATGTTGTATATAATATTATGTATAACGTCTGTTATATGTTGTATATAATATTATATATAACATGTTATATGTTGTATATAATATTATATATAACATGTTATATGTTGTATATAATATTATATATAACATCTATTGTATGTTACATATAATATTATATATAACATCTATTGTATGTTATATATAATATTATATATAACATCTATTGTATGTTATATATGATATTATATATAACATCTATTGTATGCGATATATATTATTATATATAACATCTATTGTATGCGATATATATTATTATATATAACATCTATTGTATGTGATATATATTATTATATATAACATCTATTGATGTTATATATATTATTATATGTAACACCTATTATATATGATATATAACATCTATTATATATCATATATAATATATAACATCTATTATATATCATATATAATATATAACATCTATTATACATCATATATAATATATAACATCTATTATACATCATATATAATATATAACATCTATTATACATCATATATAATATATAACATCTAATATACATCATGTATATTATATATAACATCTAATATACATTATGTATATTATATATAACATCTATTATACATTATGTATATTATATATAACATCTATTATACATTATGTATATTATATATAACATCTATTATATGTCATATATAATATATAACATCTATTATATGTCATATATAATATATGACATCTATTATATGTCATATATAATATATGACATCTATTATATGTCATATATAATATATGACATCTATTATATGTCATATATAATATATGACATCTATTATATGTCATATATAATATATGACATCTATTATATGTCATATATAATATATGACATCTATTATATGTCATATATAATATATGACATCTATTATATGTCATATATAATATATGACATCTATTATATGTCATATATAATATATGACATCTATTATATGTCATATATAATATATGACATCTATTATATGTCATATATAATATATGACATCTATTATATGTCATATATAACATCTATTATATATTATATATATTATATATAACATCTATTATATATTATATATATTATATATAACATCTATTATATATTATATATATTATATATAACATCTATTATATATTATATATATTATATATAACATCTATTATATATTATATATTATATATAACATCTATTATATATTATATATTATATATAACATCTATTATATATTATACATTATATATAACATCTATTACATATTATATATCTTATATATAACATCTATTATATATTGTATATTATATATAACATCTATTATATATTATATATTATATATAATATCTATTAGATGTTATATAATATCTATTATATATAATATCTAGTAGCTATTATATATTATATATAATATATAATAGCTACTATATATAATATCTATTATATAATAGATATATCTATAATTATATCTATATTATATTATATCTATTATATTATATCTATTATATTATTATATTATATTATAGCTATTATATTCTATCTATAATTACATCTATATCTATAATTATATCTATATGTAATATCTATAATTATAATATCTATTAGATATTATATATAATAGCTATTATATATTACATATAATAGCTATTATATATTATATATCTATTATATGTAATGTATATCTCTATATATAATATATATTATATATAACATCTATTATATATTATATATATTATATACAACATCTATTATATATTATATATTATATACAACAGCTATTATACATATTATATATATTATATATTATATATTATATATATTATATATAATATACATTATATATTATATATATTATATAATATTATATATTATATATGTTATATAATATTATATATTATATATTATATAATATAATAAATTATAGAATATATAATATATTATATTATAATAATATATGATAAATATTATACATTATATATAATATATTATATATATTATATATTATATGTTGTATATATCATATATATTATTATACAATATATTATACAATATAATATATTATATATATTATATACAACAGCTATTATATATTATATATAATATACATCTATTATATATTATACATTGTATAAAACATCTATTATATGTTATATATTATATACATCTGTTATATATTATATATATTATATAACATCTATTATATATTATATATATTACATAACATTATATATTATATATAACATCCATTATATATTATATATCATATATAACATCCATTATATATCATATATTATATATAACATCTATTATTGATTATATATATTACATAACATCTATTATATATTATATATTATATATAACATCCATTATATATTATATATTATATATAACATCTATTATTGATTATATTATATATAACATCTATTATTTATTATATAATATATAATATCTATTATAGCATGAAAGGTTGTTGAATTTTGTCAAAGGCGTTTTCTGCATCTATTGAGATAATCATGTGGTTTTTGTCTTTGGTTCTGTTTATATGCTGGACTACATTTATTGATTTGCGTATATTGAACCAGCCTTGCATCCCAGGCATGAAGCCCACTTGATCATGGTGGATAAGGTTTTTGATGTGCTGCTGGATTCGATTTGACAGTATTTTATTGAGGATTTTTGCATCAATGTTCACCAAGGATATTGGTCTAAAATTCTCTTTTTTGGTTGTGTCTCTGCCCAGCTTTGGTATCAGGATGATGCTGGCCTCATAAAATGAGTTAGGGAGGATTCCCTCTTTTTCTATTGATTGGAATAGTTTCAGAAGGAATGGTACCAGTTCCTCCTTGTACCTCTGGTAGAATCCATCTGGTCCTGGACTCTTTTTGGTTGGTAAGCTATTGATTATTGCCACAATTTCAGCCCTTGTTATTGGTCTATTCAGAGATTCAATTTCTTCCTGGTTTAGTCTTGGGAGAGTGTATGTGTCGAGGAATTTATCCATTTCTTCTAGATTTTCTAGTTTACTGGCGTAGAGGTGTTTGTAGTATTCTCTGATGGTAGTTTGTATTTCTGTGGGATCGGTGGTGATATCCCCTTTATCATTTTTTATTGCGTCTATTTGATTCTTCTCTCTTTTTTGTTTATTAGTCTTGCTAGCAGTCTATCAATTTTGTTGATCCTTTCAAAAAACCAGCTCCTGGATTCATTAATTTTTTGAAGGGTTTTTTGTGTCTCTATTTCCTTCAGTTCTGCTCTGATTTTAGTTATTTCTTGCCTTCTGCTAGCTTTTGAATGTGTTTGCTCTTGCTTTTCTAGTTCTTTTAATTGTGATGTTAGGGTGTCAATTTTAGATCTTTCCTGCTTTCTCTTGTGGGCATTTAGTGCTATAAATTTTCCTCTACACACTGCTTTGAATGCATCCCAGAGATTCTGGCATGTTGTGTCTTTGTTCTCATTGGTTTCAAAGAACATCTTTATTTCTGCCTTCATTTTGTTATGTACCCAGTAGTCATTCAGGAGCAGGTTGTTCAGTTTCCATGTAGTTGACCGGTTTTGAGTGAGATTCTTAATCCTGAGTTCTAGTTTGATTGCACTGTGATCTGAGAGATAGTTTGTTATAATTTCTGTTCTTTTACATTTGCTGAGGAGAGCTTTACTTACAAGTATGTGGTCAATTTTGGAATAGGTGTGGTGGAATAGGTGTGGTGTGGTGCTGAAATAATATCTATTATATATTATAGATAATATTATATATAATATCTATTATATATACAATAATATATATATAATATCTAAGTGTATGTGTATATATATGGGTTTTTTTTTTACAACCTATTTTCTTTTTTTTTTTCTTTTTGAGTTTAAGACTGAGTCTTGCTTGTCACCCAAGCTGGAGTGCAGTGGTGCAATCTCAGCTCACTGCAACCTCTGCCTCCCGGGTTCAACAAATTCTTGTGCCTCAGCCTCCCAAGAAGCTGGGATTACAGGTGTGTGTCACCACACCTGGCTAATTTTTGTATTTTTAGTAGAGACAGGGTTTTGCCATGTTGCCTAGTCTTGTCTTGAACTCCTGGCTTCAAGCAATCTACCCACCTCAGCCTCCCGAAGTGCTGGGATTACAGGCATGAGCCACCACACTCAGCCTACAACCAATTTTCTTCCAAAAGGTCTTGGAAAAGGGAAATTTTTTAAAAAAATTTTTCAAAATATTTATTATTGTAACCATAAAGAAAAGGGTTGCCAGTGATGAACAAGTCTAGTGGTTTACAGGTTTTTAGAACACGTTCCTAGATATTCTAACATTACTGAGATAGGATCAAGAAGAATCTCCAGAAATCTTGTTGGCTGTATTCCTACATTTGGATAATCTTCTGGAAACCCAGGTGATTTATCCTCAATGGAAAACTGTATCTATTGCTTCTGGGGAAATGTATTTGTTGTTCATCTCAGTGACAAAAAATCCAGGAGTCATTCCAAAATGAAACAGAATAAGCAAAAGAAATGGGAGAGAGTCTCATGGAAAATGAAGCCCTCCAGCTCAAGTTCTCGTCCATCCAGGCTGCTGGCAGTGCCCAGCCACAGGAAACTCCTTAATGTCTGCACCTGCTGTTGGGCTGGGCCAAGGCTGAACAGGCACCAAGGTTAGGTGTGCCCCAACCGGCTCTAGGCAAGATGACAAATCGTGTGAACAGCCAAAAGATGCGCGGGTCAGAAAGTGTTACGTGCTGCCAGGCAACTTGCACCTCCCAACCACACCCACCCTCCATCACCCCCTGAGGACTCTCTGACAGACAGTTAGAGCTTTTCATTTATTGGTGGCCACAGTCATGGATCAGGTCCCTAAAGGAAAATGATGACAGGCTCTCCTGGTGGACAAGCTTCTGTTTCTCAGCAGTGAGCCGAGCAAACAGAGCTTTGCACCCCAAGGCTCTGACATCTGCAAAGTCCCCAAACCTTAGGGTAACACCTACCTTATCATGGCCTGGAGCAAATTCACATGCAGAGCAGTGACTGGTGCGTATCACTTCTGCAAGACCATCCACCGGGAAGAGCGGTCGTGGGACTCTGCGGAGTGAAAGCATGCTGAAGGAATGTAAGCCATTCCTGTTTACGAATTCTTGCTTTCCATATCACAATGTGGCTCAAAGCACCAGAGAAGGCACACTAGTGGCCGCCCTTATTTGGCTCCCACTCCTCAAGCTGACAGCAACTAGCTGTGGGACCTCAGCCGATCCCTAACTCCTCTGAGCTTCATTTTCTCCATCTGAGAAAATAGAAACGGACCAGAAAGATCCTGTTTGACGTCCAAATTATATTTTACTTCAACTTGAATAGGAGGCATAGAATGAGTCCTAGATATTATTATGTGCCAGGTACTGTGCAAAAGTCATCCATTGTATTCTAGACTCTTTCCAATAACCCTCTGGGGTGGGTTTCAGGGGCTACTGTCATCTCTGATTTTACACACAAGGAAACTGAGCCACAGAGAAGTTAAAGCCCTTTCTTAATGTCACACGGTCCGTAAGTAGCAGAACCAGGATTCAGACAGCTGCTGCCTGCAGAGGCTTAACTTTCAGCCACGCTGCTATGTACCATGAGACCCGGGAGGGTCAATGTCAGTCTTGTTTATCCCCCAAGGGACCTGTCTAGGGCTGCACAGCTGGCAAGTGGTGTGGCCCCAGACAAAAAAGCCAGTTTTTGTCTGAATGTAAAGTCAATCCTCTTCACCACTGTAGTATCACCGATGTCAAACTCCCCGAAGCATAAATGGAAATGTTCAATGGCAAGGCATTTGTTAAACAGCAGCAAAGCCATACAAAAGAATATGCCTTCAGATTATAGGGACGGGCCGGGCGCGGTGGCTCACGCCTGTAATCCCAGCACTTTGGGAGGCCAATGTGGGTAGATCACCTGAGATCAGGAGTTCGAGACCAGCCTGGCCAACATGGCGAAACACCGTCTCTACTGAAAATACAAAAATTAGTCTGGCGTGGTGGAGCGCACCTGTAGTCCCAGCTACTTGGGAGGCTGAGGCAGGAGAATCGCTTGAACCTGGGAGGTGGAGGTTGCAGTGAGTCGAGATCACGCCACTGTACGCCAGCCTGCCAGCCTGGGCAACAGGGTGAGACTCAGTCTCAAAAAAAAAAAAAAAAAAAAAAAAACCGGATTATAGGGAAGAATATTTATTTATGTGAGAAGACGTTCAAAACACACTGTGGAAAGCAGTGTGTGGCTTAAACCCATATGCAACCATGGAAAAGATAATGAAAAAGAAAAGTGAAATACAATTTCTCACCTGTTTGGTTCATAAATGTGAACAGTCCAGCAATACCAAGGGATGATGAAGATACGTGGAAGTGGGAACTTTTTTTATTTTTTTTTGAGATGGAGTCTCGCTCTGTCACCAGGCTGGAGTGCAGTGGCGCAATCTCAGCTCACTGCAACCTCTGCCTCCCAAGTTCAAGCAATTCTCCTGCCTCAGCCTCCTGAGTAGCTGAGACTACAGGCACATGCCACCACGCTGGGCTAATTTTTGTATTTTTAGTAGAGACAGGGTTTCACCATGTTGGCCAGGTTGGTCTCGATCTTTTGACCTTGTGATCCGCCCGCCTTGTCCTCCCAAAGTGCTGGAATTACAGGCATGAGCCACTGGGCCCGGCTGGAAGTGGGAACTTGTAGATGCTGCTGGAGTGAGTGTATATGGGCAAAACCTACTTCGGAAGTCAACTTGTCAGTCTTGAAACGTGTATACCCTTCAACCCAGCAATTCCAGTTCCAAATACACATCTTGAAAAGCCCTTAAGAAGTGCATAAGGAAACTTGTAGAGGAGTTTCTTTGCAGCATTGCTTGTAATAGTAAAATACTGGAAACTATCAAGATTTTAACAATAAAAGAAGAAATCAAATTGTATACATTGACACAACAGAATGCCACACAGCTGTTTAAACCAATCAGTCCGTGCTACATATATCAACATGAAGAGATCACAGACATGTAGAGTAGAAGTAAAATCAGTGGGCCCAGCGCGGTGGCTCACGCCTGTAATCCCAGCACTTTGGAGACCGAGGTGGGTGGATCATCTAAGGTCAGGAGTCTGAGATCAGCCTGAGCAATATGATGAAACCCCCATCTCTACTAAAAATACAAAAATTAGCCAGGTGTGGTTGCGTTCGGCTGTACTTCCAGCTACTGGGGAGGCAGAGGCAGGAAAATCACTTGAACCCAGGAGGCAGAGGTTGCAGTGAGCAGAAATCACGCCCCCGCACTCCAGCCTGAGCAACAGAGTAAGACTTCATCTCAAAAAAACGAACAAAAAAACCAAGAAGTAAAATTAGTGGCTGCAAATCAGTATGCATAGTAATTACCATTGTGCAAATTATATAAACATGCACACTGCACACATGCGCACACGCAGACACACACACATGCACACACACGCACAGGCACACACACACGTGCACACACACACGCATGCACATGCACACACACACATGCACACACACGCACACACACACAGGGTCTGGAAGGATATATATCAATTCATGTTATTGGTTGCTCCTGGCGAAGGAGGAAGGAGACTGGAACATCTGAGAGAGGAACCAAGGAGATGCCACCTTCCCCTGCAGCATTTCATTCATACGCACAGAAAAACACATACACACCCACGTATTATCACCAGATGCTCACATTGATTCATTCTGCTGGTGAATAGTACAGATGTGTTTGTTAGATTACTCCGTACTAATTTTCTTCAACTCCTGCAAGTATTTCATTTTTATATAATAGAAAGTATGTATTTACCTAGGCGGAAATGATCTCCAAAGACTCACGGTGGCTATTTTTAGAAGTTGGAATTGTGGTGATGTAGATTTTCTCCTCTCCATTTTTCACGTTTGTAATAAGACAAAAAGTGAGTTATATGCAAATTTTTGTTGAAACTAGGAGCAAAGTGAGGAAGGAATTTAGACCCCTGAGTGAGGTATTTTCATCACCACCCTCTGTGGTGGTCAGTGTTTCAACTCAGGACTTAAGGGTTAAGATATTGGGAAGAAAATGGAATTATGATGAAGTCTCTCCTGCAAAAAGAAAAGTTGAGTCAGTAGTGACCTTTATAAAATGCATGAGGAAGCGGCAGGCTGGTGACAACTTTCTGCAGACAAGAGAAAAAAAAAAGTCTATTTTTGTTTCTAGCTTAGAGCACAGGTCTAGAACACCTGCCGGCTGGACAGTATAAAAATTGGTCAAAAATATGGATACCTTGAAGTGATTTTAATTTCTTCATTAAGGTGTTTTTATTTAATAGGAAGAATAATTTGAATTGACAGATACTTCTACTAGTGCATCCAAATCACTTGTCATCTAGACTTGGACATTCTTGAGAGAGAAAGGACTGCTAACATGGATCAGGACTCTCCTAGACATGGGACATAAGGTCATCCTAACTATGACCATCAGAAGTACTTTGTGCAGTAGAGCACCAAGGCTGCCATGCATCCAGCAAGCATTCAATCATCCAATGAGCGTCTACCATGAACCTGGCACTATGCATGTCCTGGGAGAGCAGCAGTGACCAAGACAGACTTGGGTGGCCTCCACTGAGCTCATCACCTCCATGGAGAGGACCAGCCCTGCTTTCAGAGACTCCAGAGCCCAGTCGCTCTGAGGCAGAGCCAGCTCAGACCCTGGCTTTTAAAGTCACACCTGAGACCTGCTATTCAAACCTGCATTGATTCCTGCATAGGCGGTGGCGGGAGCTGAGCGGCAGGTAGCACCACTAAGGAGAAGCTGGGAAACCATATCGGGACACTTGCAGCCCATCTTCTAGCGGGGAAGAATGCTGTTAAGCAAGTAACTACAAAATTCATGAATTGCACGTGTACTGCATGACTTGAGAGCCCAGAGTGTATAACAGGAATATCTGACCTGGTTTAGGAGCTCATGGGTTTTTCCCAAGGAAGTGGTGTCAACCGGAGACCTAAAGAGTGATAGGATTTAACCGGGTAAGAGGGAAGGGGCTTCGTGCAGAGCCCCTGCATACTTAAAAGCAAGAAGGAACAGAATGCATTTATGGACCCAAAAGAGGCCAATGTGGGCTAGAGAACAAAGAAGAGAAGTTCATATGCTTGGTTTATTTCTCTAGTTTCGTGTGTGTGTGTGTGTGTGTGTGTGTGTGTATTTAAAATCATATCCTGTTATTAAAAACCACACTTCACTCTGAGCATTTTACCCAGCAATGAAAGGCTTTCTGGAGGCTTTGAGTGAAGCTAAGTACAGACACAGTTTGTTTCCTGGGAAGTGCACAGGAAGTGGCATGGCTGATGGGATGGGAGTAACAGAAGCCCTTCCCAGTGCTGGTGCAGAGGTGAGAACCCACTTCTGCCCCAGCCAGGTAAGACCTGGCACAGTTCCACAGTAGCCCGGGCGGAGCAGCTGTGTGCGGTCAGCGACCCTCTAGGTGCACTCTTAGGAGCTTGCTGATTTTTACGTTCCAAACTCCCTCTTGCTGCTTCCTGGGTTAGGGTTTTATCTTTCAAGTGGCCTAGAAATCCTGCGTCCCCGGGCCAGCACAGCGAGAGCGGCCAGCTCAGGAGAAAAACGGCTGATCACAGTGACAGAGGCAAATCTGACGCTGAGAAAGGCAGGCATCTTGCCTCCCCGTGGCTGGCTCTGTCATTTTTTTCTGGGACAGCAATTTCCCTCCACTGAGTATGTATGGCTGGAACTGAAGCAGTGTCGGTCTGGGATGTTTGATTCCATGACACATAACTGGATAGGGGCAGAGGGTCCATCAGAACGATGAGTGGACCTCTGGGAGCTGGGACCAGCATCCTGGGGTCAGCACAATCGCTGACACCGACATTCCTGCAGAGTGCGCTGAAACCAGACTCTATCAGCAGCCGCTCCCCACCCAGCCGCCCCGTGAAAGGACTGGTTACAGGATGGGCGTGGCTGCCAACTTCATCAGGCTCTCTCTCTGATGATCTCTCTGTAGCTTCCACAGGGAAAGATTATAATAGGAGGGCTAAAGAATTATGATAGTTGGCCGGGCGTGGTGGTTCATGCCTGTAATCCCAGCACTTTGGGAGGTGGAGGCAGGAGGATCGCCCTAGGTCAGCAGTTCAAGACCAGCCCCGGCCAACATGGCAAAACCCTGTCTCTACAAAAAAAAAAAAAGTATATATATATATATACACAAAAATTAGCTGGGCATGGTGGCGTGCACCTGTAATCCCAGCTACTCTGGAGGCTGAGGCAGGAGAATCTCTTGAACCCAGGAGGCAGAGGTTGCAGTGAGCCCAGATCATCTCACTGCACTCCAACCTGGGCGACAGAGCAAGACTCCATCTAAGAAAAAAGACTTATGATAATTAAGTAGTGCTAAAAAAGAAGCCTCACAGATTTTGGAGTCAGAAAAATCTGGGTTTGAGGCTGGTCCTGGTGCCTCATGCTTATAATCCTAGCACTTTGGGAGGCCTAGGTGGGAGGATTGCTTGAGGCCAAGAATTCAAGACCAGCCTGGGCAAAATAGTGAGACCCCATTTCTACAAAAATAAAAATAAATTAGCCAGGCATGGTGGTGCATGCCTGTAGTCCTAGCTACTTGGGAGATTAAGGCAGGAGGATCCCTTGAGCCCAGGAGTTTGGGGCTTCAGTAAGCTATGATCAATCCATGGCACTCCAGCCTGGGTGACAGAGCAAAACTCTATAGAGAAAATAAAAAGAAAAATCTGGGTTGAAATCTTAACTTTGACCCTGCTAGCTGGGTAACCTTGGGCAAGTCATTGAACTCTTTAACTGTAAAATGGGACTATCAACATCCATCTTATAGGATGGTTGTAGGGATTATATGAAATCATGTATATCAAATATTTAGCATGGTGCCTGACAGGTAGTATGTTCTCAGTAACCGCCTGAGCTAGGGAGAAAATTGTTTCTCTCCCTTATTATTCTTAGCAGAGCTGTGTTGGAGGTCACCGGCTTGAAGATTGAACCAGGGACAGTGAGGCTGTGATGGAGAAAGACAGCCAAAGGCTTTCACACTCTACCTGTTACTATCCACGGGCTTTTAGAACTCTGATTTAGGCTGGGCACAGTAGCTCACACCTGTAATCCCAGCACTTTGGGAGGCCAGGGCAGGTGGATCACTTGAGCTGAGTTCAAGACCAGCCTGGGAAACATGGCAAAACTCTGCAAAAAACAAAATTAGCCAAGCATGGTGGTATATGTCTGTAGTCCCAGCTACTTGGGAGTCTGAGGTGGGAGTATCGCTTGAGCCCGGGAGGTAGAGGCTGCAGTGAGCCATGATGGCACCACTGCACTCCAGCCTGTGAGACACAGCGAGAACTTGTCTCAAAACAAACAAACAACAACAACAAAAAACCCCTCTGATTTAGGGAACTTTCAGGAGTTGGTCATCCTCAAACCCCAAATCAGTAGACTGCCTATAATTTAAAACCACTTTCGTCTGTCTGGTTTGATCAGGTCTTCCAAATGACAAAAACAAAACAAAACTTCCCTGTCCCAGCCAGGTTACTGAAGTGAGATGTGAAGTAAAAATGAAAAGAGGTAATCATCTAGATGTTAT
Source organism: Pongo pygmaeus (assembly GCF_028885625.2). Classification (NCBI taxonomy): domain Eukaryota; kingdom Metazoa; phylum Chordata; class Mammalia; order Primates; family Hominidae; genus Pongo; species Pongo pygmaeus. The sequence continues at coordinate 23,299,103 of NC_072381.2, read as the reverse complement.
AACATTTGGAGAATCTTGTAAATTTCTTATTGCCTCAAAAATATTTGTTTAAAAAGCTCCATCCAAACTTGGTTATTATGATATGCATCCACTTGGTCGTGGCCAGAGCTAGGTGTATGGGCTGAGTCCCGTGGTCTGCATGCAAATACGCAGAGTGAGGTCACAGAAGGTGGACCCTGGTTGCCATCTGCAAGAGGAACAAGCCATCGGAACCCGCTGGCTTTCAGCCTAGGTCTCAGTTATTTGTCTCACAGGGTGCAGTTGATTTAAAAAGTTATAAAAGTACCCAGGGGTGATGCCCACATGGAATCAGAACCTTAGGACTATAAAATAAAGATCAATTAAAAAATCTTTTATGGATCTATTAGCAACTTTCTGTGGGATGTGTTCTGGCCTTCCTTGTTTTTGACTGGGCAAGCTGCATTCATGCCCTCCTATGGGGGTGGATAGATGGCGAGGCATTTTCTTAAACACAGAAAGCAGGATTTTCCTGGCACGAACAAAGAATGATCTCAAAAAAATAACTCGGCCTGGTGTTCAAGTACTGCCAACTAAAAGGGCCACAGAGGCAGTGCCCTAAAATGCAAGGCATCATTTTTGAAATTTAACTGGCTTTAGCTAATAACTCTATGTGGTCATTTAATTTATTCACATTTAATCTATGTGCGTATTAAAAATTATTACAAAATTCATATATTTGATGAAGAAAAATGAAAAAAAAAACCAAATAGTGCAAAGTAAAAAACTCTTATTATGTCACCATCCAGAGGCTATGGCTGTTCATAAAGTGATGTAAATCCTCTCAGTGTTTTTCTATGCCCTTACCCAGAGCTTTCGTTATTTAGTGGTGTACAAAAGTTGAAGCTACAGCAAACATGCTGGCTTGCAACCCATCCCCCTCCTTATTTTAACTTCACAATTTCCCTTGAACATTTTCCCATGTCATCATGTCATTCATCTGCAACTCTAAAAGCTGATGGACATACCACAATTTTTCTTAGCCTATCCTCTATTGCTGGACTTGCATGCTTTTCCCAATATTTTACTATTATACATAACAGTAGCTATATAAGTTATCTACATATACATCTCTGCATATATTTCAGATTATTCTTTTAAGGAATTACTGGCAAAGATATGCTATATATAAAAGGCATTGACAAATATTGCTAGGGGCTGGTTCCCTTGAATCCCTGCAGTAGTGCATGGGGTACTTCTTGTCTACACCTGGCCTGTACTATTGCACTCACTTTTTAAAATCCTTGCAGTTTGATGTGTAATGCTGAGGTATGGGGTGCAATTGAACCTGTCACCCAGGTAGTGAGCATAGTACCCAATAGGCAGTTTTTCTACCCTTGCCTCCCTCCCTCTCTCGTTCCTCCTGTGTCCCCAGTATCTGTTATTCTCATCTTTCTGCCCATGAGTACCCACTGTTTAGTTCCCACTTATAAGTGAGAACACACAATATTTGATTTTCTGTTTCTGCATTAATTTGCTTAGGATAATGGCCTGCAGCTCCATCTGTGTTGCCACAAAGGACATGATTTTGTTCTTTTCTCTGACTGTGCAGCATTCCGTGGTGTATATGTACCATGTTTTCTTTATCCATTCCACTGTTGATGGGAACCTGGGTTGATTCCACATTGTTGCTATTGTGAATAGTGCTGCGATGAACATGCAAATGCATGTCTTTTTAGTAGAATGATTTATTTTCCTTTGGGTATATACCCAGTGATGGGATTACTGGGTCGAATGGCAGTTCTATTTTAAGTTCATTGAGAAATCTCCAAACTGCTTTCCACAGTGGCTGAATTTACATTCCTACCAACAGTGTATAAATATTCCCATTCTTCTGTAGCCTCACCAATATCTGTTGTTTTTTGACTTTTTAATAATAGCCATTCTGACTGGTATGAGATGCTATCTTATTGTGGTTTTGATTTGCATTTCTCTGATGATTAGTGATGAACCAAAGGATACGGCTGTTAATCACTCACTTGCATGTCTTCTTTTGAGACGTGTCTGTTCATGTCTTTTGCCCATTTTTTAATGGGGTTATTTGGTTTTTGGTTGTTGAATTGTTTAAGTTCCATATAGATTCTGGATATTAGACCTTTATTGGGTGCATTGTTTGTGAATATTTTCTCCCATTCTGTAGGTTGTCTGTTTACTCTGTTGATAGTTTCTTTTGCTGTACAAAAGTTCTTTAGTTTAATTAGATCTCACTTGTCAATTTTTGTTTTTGTTGCCTTTGTTTTTAAGAACTTAGTTATAAATTCTTTGCCAAGGCTGACGTCCACAGGGTATTTCCTAGGTTTTCTTCTAGGATTTTTATAGTTTGAGGTCTCATATTTAATTATTTAATCCATTTTAAGTTAATTTTTGTATATGGCGAGAGGTAGGCATCCAGATTTATTCTTCTGTATATGGTTAGCCAGTATCCCAGCACAATTTATGGAATAGGGAGGCCTTATTCCATTGCTTATTTTTGTCAATTTTGTCAAAGACTGGTTGGTTGTAGATGTGTGGCTTCATTTCTGGGTTTTCTATGTGTCTGTTTTTGTACCAGTACCATGCTGTTTTGGTCACTGTAGCCTTGTAATATAGTTTGAAGTCTGGTAGTGTGATGCCTCTGGCTTCTTTTTAAATAGGATTGCTTTGGCTAAGTGGACTTTTTTTTGTTCTGTATGAATTTTAGAATAGTTTTTTCTAATTCTGTGAAAAATGGCGTTGGTAGTTTGATAGGAATAGCATTGAATCTGTAGATTGCTTTGGGTAGCGTGGCCATTTTAAAGATACTGTTTCTTCCAATCCATGAGTATGGAATGTTTTTTCATTTGTTTGTGTCATCTATGATTTCTTTCAGCAGCGTTTTGTAGTTATCCTTGTAGAGCTCTTTCACCTACTTAGATGTATTCCTAGAAAATGTTTCTTGTATGGCTATTGTAAATGGGATTGAGGCAGTATTGTTTTAATTAGCATTTCATTATTAGTAATGAGTCTGAAGCTATTTTCTAATATATTTTGGTCATTTTTAATTTCTGCTCTTGAAAATTGCTTGTCAATGTCTATTGTCCATTTCTCCATAGAATTTGCCTTTTTATTACTAAATTATAAAAGCTCCTTATTTATACTACAAAAATGTTCCCCATTTTGTCTTTTTGCTTTCAATTGTGTTGAATAAAAACAGAAGTTACCAAGTAAATGCAGCAGGCATTTCTGGTCTCTCCCTCTGACCTCTCCATAGCCCTTCACAGAATTGACCATTTATGGCCTCTCTGGTCACTCTTTTATCCTTGGCTTTCATGACATCACACTCTTCTGCTTTTTCTCCTCCTTCTTTGGCTGGTCCTTCTTATTCTTCTTGTGGGAGGCCCCCCTCTGCCCATCACTTAAGTGTTCATGATCTTCAGGCTTTTGTCATTGCTCTTACCTCTCCTCATACTGTACACCCTCCCTAGGCAATCCACAACCACTCCCTTAACTTCAGCTATTCAGTTACAACTATAGGCTGATGATTGCCATGTCTAGAGCATCAGCTTGGATCTGCCTCCTGAGCATCAGACCCATATATTCAAGTGTCTACTGGATATCTTCCCTTGGGTGTCTCCCAAGAACCTCAAACACAATAGAAATCACCATCTTCCCCATGGAGTAATACTCCTTCTCCTCTGTTCCTTATCTTCTTAAATGGCTCCACCACCAATCTGGTTGCCTAATTCAGAAGTCTGGTTATCAACTGTGACTCCTCCCTTGCCCCCTTCCACACATTCAGACAATCAACAGGAATTGGAAGATTTTACTTCCTAAATTTCTCTCAATTCCACATTCTCCATGCCATACTTGCAACGCTAGTCCAGAAGATAATCATCTCCCTCTGGGTACTCCAAAAACCTCCTAAATCTTCTCTCCATGCTCTCTTCCATTCCATCCTTCCCATTACAGATAGAGTTATTGTCCTAGTCTGTTTGCATTGCTATAAAGGGATACCTGAGCCTGGGTAATTTATAAAGAAAAAAGATTTATTTGTCTCACAGTTCTGCAGGCTGTATAAGCAGCATGGTGCTGGCATCTGCTTCTGGCAAGGACTTCAGGAAGCTTCCATTCATGGTGGAAAGCAAAGGGGAGGAGGCATCCCATGGCATGAAAGAAAGAAAGAGAGAGAGGGAAGGGGCGCCAGGCTCTTTTAGACAACCAGATCTTCCAGGAACTCACAGAGCAATAACTCATTCATTAATACAGGGATGACACCAAGCCATTCATGTGGGATCCACCCCCATGACTCAAACACCTCTCACTAGGCCCCACCTCCAAACTAGGGATGGAATTTCTTTTTTTTTTTCTCCCATTGCACTTTTATTGGAATGTAATATTTGGAATAATTATCCAAAAGGGCCAATATTTCCCAATTTAATCTGAGGTCATAATAAAACAAGCAACAAAACAGTGTTTGGGATTTCAGTTTCTCACCCTTATCAAGACTTACTGCCTCCCATTGTCAATATTTATTGAGCATTTACAGTGTACTAGGCACAATAGAACATACAGAAAACATTGTCCCTGCTCTTGAGGAGCTTACATTCTGAAAGAAAAAATATACCTATTTTAAAATGGCATTTTTGTTTGGTGTTTTCTGCAAAGTACTGAGGAAATATTTTGTAAAGTGAGCTTTGGGTATAACTTAGCCTCATCATTATTTAGAGTATAGAGGAAGAGAAAGAGGAAGGGTTAAAGGCAGACAATGACAGACCATTCAGGATAGGTAGGGTTTTAAAGGGAGATAAACACAGTATCATCAACTAAGGAGAGATTTGCTGCAGTAAATAGGATGAGGGAAATAGTCTGTGGGATGCAAGCAAAGGAAGCAGGGTGTCTTAGACATTGAGTGGAGCCAGACAGATCGTGCGGCCTTTTTCCAAGTACGTGGCCACCAAGTAGGAATGGTTGGTGACAAGACAGAAGGCTAAAAAAGAGGGTAATCTTGTGCACCTGACAAACAGAAAGAATAAAGGATCAAAATCGAAGGCAGGCTATAAGAGTATCAAGAAATTGTTAAAAACCAAAAAGTTATTTGGAAGCACAAAACTTACAGTTAATGCTACCCAGTGTCATGATGGGCCAAGAACACTGTGGCTTCCTAAGTTAGAAAATGCCATATACCAATATTTCAAATGGAACATATTACATTTTTTTCTAATCAATCTCACCCTCTCCCAGAAGAAATAGGAATTCATTCTTTTCAGGGTGGGGAGGAAGAGAGGGGATCATGGGACATGGAAACAGTAGTTACATTAGTAGTATTTTTGTTGTTATGATAAACTTTGTGTTTAAACTTGGTAAAAGCCCATTAGCTGCCAAGAGAGAATAAGGAACACATTTCAAAAAAATGTACAATTTCCTTTAGAGAAGTTTCAGAACCAAAAGACTAATTTACATGAAAAGCTGTAGAGAAAGTAGTTGAAAAGTCCATTCATAAAACATTTATTCCACTTACATGAATTTAATACGCATGTTCTTAACAATTATGCTTGGATTGTTCATGAAAATTTCATAAGACATTAAACAAAGCTAGCCATCATCTCAAGTTATTTCCCTGTTAACTATTTTTACAGCACATGCATGTTAGGCAAGTATCAAAAAAAAAAAACCACAAAAGCAAAAAACCTAAAAAAAGTTAAATACATGGGTTTTTGTTTTACTGCTGTGCTTGATATACATGAAGTAGTGAATACCAAGCAATTCATTTTTACTGCATCTTTACTTTTACATTTGTTCTTAGGTTGCCTAAAACATTTAAATACAAATAAAATGAGTGTAGCAAAAATAATGAATGCTAACAGCAGGTAACTTTACAAATAATGGAATGTGAACCGTTTCTGCCCTTTTACAGAGTAAAATGGGTCACAGCTGTGTCTAAAAGAACACTTCTGCAGCTGTGGTCAAAGGTATGAGATTGAGTATTCCACAGTTATACATGGTTTAACATGTGGTATCCATGGGATATCTGTTTCTACCACAGCCTTGTAAGTGCTCCATACCTTAAAGTACCCACAATTACTACACCTGTGACTGGAACCACCAGGACAAACCAATATGTAGGCAGTTTTCTTTGCTTAGACGTGGAAGCAGTTTTAACACCGGCCCTTGTGAAGCCACAATATACCAAAAGTACTATGCCAAACATTTATAACTTGTATAAAAATTCCACGTCTCCATATTGAACACCTCAAGATGAAAACAGATAACTCCCTAAATGTTAACTGCCTCTCCTCCCCTAATATTAAACATAGAAACCATATGGGAAATATAGAAATTCAAATAGAAGTAACATAAACCTGTCATAAGTCATAAACAAAAAACTATTTGTGGGACAGCATGGATGACAAATGGTCTACTGTGTAAATTTTAGAATGAGGCAGACAAAAGCTGGAAGACCAGTTAATTTTCCCCTCCTCCTCCTGCTTCACCTTCATCTCCTTGGGTATCTGATGTCCAGAGTGTCAAGTTGTCTCTCAGTAATTGCATTATTAGCGTGCTGTCTTTGTATGACTCTTCACTTAATGTATCAAGTTCAGCAATGGCTTCATCAAAAGCTGTCTTTGCAAGAGAGCAGGCTTTCTCTGGGGAGTTCAGAATCTCATAATAATGAACACAGAGAAGTTAAGGGCCAGACCCACTCTGAGAGGATGTGTTGGTTGCATTTCCTTTTTGCTGATTTCAAAAGCTTCTTGGTATGCTTGTTGTGACTGATCCACAATCCCTTTCTTGTCATCACCAGCGGCAACCTCAGCCAAGTAACGGTAGTAATCTCCTTTCATTTTGAAATAGAAGACTTTGCTCTCTGCTTGTGAAGCATTGGGGATCAAGAACTTTTCCAAAAGAGACAGGACATCATTGCAGATATCTCTGAGCTCCGTCTCAATTTTCTCTCTGTATTCGCGAGCCATCTGCTGTTTTTTCTCAGCTCCTTCCGTCTTTTGTTCAGTACTTGAGACGACCCTCCAAGATGACCTACGGGCTCCTACAACATTTTTATAAGCAACCGAGAGAAGATTCCTCTCCTCATTGGATAATTCAGCTCCTTGCTCAGTTACAGACTTCATGCAGGCTGCCATGTCATCATATCGCTCAGCCTGCTCAGCCAGTTTGGCCTTCTGCACCAGCTCATTTTTATCCATGACTGGATGTTCTGTGTCCGGAGTGGGTGGTGGCGGCGGACGGACAGGGTCTCAGCAGTCTTTGGGCGGTGGCGAGGCTGAGACTCTGGAGATGGAATTTCAACATGAGATTTGGAGGGGACAAATATCCAACCTATATCAGTTATTTTCTAAAATATACAAATCTGATCAAGCTAGTCCACTATTAAAATCCTTTAATGGCTTCTCATTACACTTGAGATAAAATTCAGCCCCTTTATTACTGGATGCATGGTGTGCCCACCTGTTGAGTTCTTCAGCCTTTTTTCCTGTAAGTTCTTAACTTATGCTTTTTCTCGAGTCTAACACGACTACCGTATTTCAGTAAATCTGAAATATCATCAGCCATAAGATGCACCATTATTTTATGTGCCATTAAGAAAATACAATTCTGCCAATTAAAATGGTAAAATAACTTACATTGCAAGGGATGTCCAATTTCAGAGATGCAAAAATGGGAGAAAATCTGGGTTTGGTGCCAATGAAACAGTTCTTTTCTTAGCTCTGTGGAACTAGCTTCCATCATGTCTGGGCCTCCCCATGTGCTATTTCCTCTTCCGCCTTCCTCACACTCCCCCTCATCCTCATAACATTCCCCCCGTCCACCTTCAGCAAAATTAAACATTAGGTAAAATTGGTCCAGTGCACCCATTCTTCTTTTGTTCTCTTTTTTACTAAAATCACATTTCCTTCCCCAACTGAGCTGAAGTTTGGAAGAGATGTTGGGGCTTGACGTTAGGCTTTGACAGGGCATGTCCTTATTCTTTTTTTTTTTTTTTTTTTTTTTGAGACAGAGTTTCACTCTGTCACCCAGGCTAGAGTGCAGTGGCGCAATCTCGGCTCACTGCAAGCTCTGCCTCACGGGTTCACATCATTCTCCTGCCTCAGCCTCCAGAGTAGCTGGGACTACAGGCGCCCGCCACTGTGCCCGGATAATTTATTGTATTTTTTTTAGTAGAGACGGGGTTTCACCATGTTAGCCAGGATGGTCTCGATCTCCTGACCTCGTGATCCACTCATCTCAGCCTCTTAAAGTGCCGGGATTACAGGCGTGAGCCACCGCACCTGGTTGGCATGTCCTTATTCTTAAATCCTATCTGGGATCTCAGCTGGGTGCCAGATGCATTAATGAGAGGTAATGAAATTTCTCAGACAGGGCATTCCACAATGCCCCAGCACTGCTAACCCTCTGCTATTGGCATCACCTTCAATTCTGAAGAAGTTGCTGTCTGGTAAATAGACAGTAGCTTCTACCATGGGGAGCTGTGTCCTGTGCATGTACCATCCAGCCATGCCATGTATTCCCAGAGGGCACCCACCCAAATTCCCAAGGGCCCCAACTGCACAGCTCCCTCCTTTCTGATGCCTCTTCATCCAGATTCCAAACATTTCAGCTGACCCAACTTCTAGTTTCTGATTTCTGTCTCCTCAGCTCAGCAAGGTCACTGTGTTCTACTTGGAGTCTGGCTCTCTGTGTCATCCCCAGGCAGAGAGTTGGGTGACTGCAGCTCACTTGTGAAATTTCCCTTCTCTTGCTGCTAGTATAATGAACTCTTCTGACCTATGTATCACCCAGCTTCAAAATCATCAACATTTGGCCAGTCTTCTTCAATCTATATCACTAGATTTAGCTTACTACCTCTAATCTAGACACTATCTCTGATCTCTAATCTAAATCACTGGGCAAATTACTTAGAGCAAATCCTAGACAGGTCATTTCATTTATAAATATTTCAGCATGCATCTCTAAACAGAATTCTTTAACAAAACCCCATAAAACACTATTTTATACAACATAATAACAATATTTTCTTAATATCATTATATATATGGTAATGTTCAAATTTCTCCAGTTGTTTCATAAATTCTTTATAGTTTTTTCAAATAGTGATCTAAGTAAGGTCCCATACATTGCCATTGGTTGCTGTTTCCTAAGACTTTTAAAAATCTTTGGGTTGTTTCTCTCTCCTCCTTACAAATTACTTACGGAGGAAATCAGTCTGGATTTTCCTAACTGCAGCCCTGTTGTATTATTTAACATGTTCCTCTGTCCCCTGTGTTTGTTCTGATAGACCAGCAGCTCTAGCTAGAACTTGATTAGATTCATGCTCGAATATTTTGGTAAGACTACGTGCCCCTCTTTTTGTGATGATCATTGCCTAGACCCATTATTTCAGTAGGGATTGTGAAATGGTGATATAGAATGATAGATCAAACCATTTATTATGTGGATTACTTCTATAAAGAGAAATTGCTTCCATTTTTCCCTTTATTTACCACAATTTTTCCCTTCCTTCCTTCCTTTCTTTCTTTCTTTCTTTTTCTTTCTTTCTTTCTTTCTCTCTCTCTCTTTCCTTTTCTTCTTTTTCGAAGCAAGATCTTGCTCTGTTGCCCAGACTGAAAGGCAGTGGTGTGACCATGACTTACTGCAGCCTCAACCTCCCAGGCTCAGGATATCCCCCCCTGCTTCAGCCTCCCAAGTAGCTGGTACAGCAGGCGAGCCTCACCACATCCAGCTATTTTTTTTTTTTTTTTTAGTTTTTTAGCAATGGGGTCTCACTACGTTGCCCAGGCTGATCTCAAACTCCTGGCCTCAAATGATCCTCCTGTCTCATACTCCCAAAGTGCTGGGTTTACAAGTATGAGTCACTGCACCCAGCCCCAATTTTCAAAATAATCATTTGGTTATCTAATAGCCTCAAAAGTGAGCCAATAAAGGTTTTCTTTCTACTATGAACTAATGGACTTAAACATATTTAAAGTGATTCACTATATTGTCGATACTATTCTTATTGATCCCTAAATTTTCCCATTTTTAGTCACTGTGAGCCCTTGCAAGTTGGATCCTGAGTTCTTTTGACACAATTCTAGTTAAGTGGTTGTTTTGTTTGAGACAGGGTCTCACTCTTGCCCAGGCTGGAGTGCAATGGTACAATAGCTCACTGCAGCCTTGAACTCCTGGGCTCATGCAATCCTCTTACATAGCTGGAACTACAGGCATGAGCTGCCATGCCCACTATTCTTTTTTTTTTAATTTTGTAGACATGGGGTCTTTCTCTGTTGCCCAGGCTGGTTTCACACTTCTGACCTCAAGCAATCTGCCTTCCTCAGCCTGTAACCCTTAAAGCACTGGGATTACAGGCATGAGCCACCCCAACTGGCCCTAGGTAAGTGTTTGATAGCTACCTTGCTTTCTGGTAATGAGCCTAGATGATCCAGGCTCATCTTATACATTTCCCATCCCGGATCTGGAGAAACCCATTTCTTTGAGGAGCCCTGGTTCCTTTCATGGGGAAAGATTTAGAGATCACAAACTGCTCACTGTCCCTGGCTGGCTCCTTGATTTAAGGTCTTTTCATGGACAGAGTTAGGAAATAATTTTTAAAGATAAAACATAAAATGTGTTTTATATTATTACATACTAGTATTTCCAACTCAAATGGAAAACTGTAAGGTTTTTAAATTAACTTTTTGAAATCTTCCATCAGTTTCTCCTTTATTATGGAAAAACCCATACAGTAAGTCCCAGTTCCCAATGATACTAACATGATTACTTATTTACCAAAAGTAAAAGATAGTGAAAACAGTTTAATTTTTTCTTCTTTTACAGTTCTTTTTGTCTGAGGTAACAGCCCATTATGGATATACAGTGGAATTACCATGTTTTTAAATTACTTAAAATTCCTACTCTCTGTGTGGTCATGCCACTAACATGATGTAGAATTGGGTTCACTGTCTCATTTTGCTTTTGGTTGTTTGGGGATTGCTTTTTCAAATTTAACTTTGTTTTAAAATTCTGTGAAATGTTTCCATAGTTTCAAAGGCAAATCTACAAAAGAAAGTTTATTTGGAGAAATCTCCTCTTTATTAGAAGACTATCAAGGTAGGCTTCATTTCTTTTCATAATTTGATAGTACTCCATTATGTGGCTGTACTATAGTTTATTTAACCAGTAACCTACTGATGGATATTTGGATTATTTCCATCTTTGGCTCTTACAAACAGTGCTGTGATGACTATCCTTGCACTTCTCTTTTGCTTATTTTTGCCAGTATATCTTTGGGATTGATTCCTAGAAATAAAATGGCTGGGCCCAAGTGTAAATGTATATTTTTTGGTAGGTATTGCCAGATTGCCCTGGATAGGGGCTATGCCATTGTGTATTCTGATTAGCAATGTATAAGAGCATCTATTTCTCTATAATTTGACCAATGGAGTATGTTAGCCAACTTTTGAACTTTTGGCAATCTCATAGGTAAGAAATAGTATCTCTATGAAGTTTTAATTTGCTAAATGTAACTTTCTTTTTACCACTGAAATTAGAATAAAGAGGTATAAATTGTATTATTTTGATAATTTTCTCTTTAATTTAGCATGACAATCATCATAGGTATACAAGCTACATCCAGTCTTGATTAGCCTGTGGCTACAACACGAAGTCCCATTACCTTTTTTATTTTTTTATCACAGGGTCTTGCTCTGTCGCCCAGACTGGAGTGCAGTGTTGTGATTATGGCTTACTGCAGTCTTGACCCCCTGGACTCAAGTGATTCTCCCACTTCAGCCTCCCGAGTAGCCAGGACAACAGGCACAAACCACCACTCCTGGCTAATTTTTTATTTCTTTGTAGAGATGAGGGTCTCAGTATGTTGTCCAGGTGAGAACTCCTGAGCTAAAGCGATCCTCCCACCTTAGTCTCCCAAAGTGCTGGGATTATGGGGGTAAGCCACCTCTATGGGCTTACTAACTTTTAATGCCCAAACTACAGTAGACATGCCTGAAAAGGAACATAGCCATCCTTATGTCTCCTAGTTATTTTGGGAAGTCTCCAAAACTGGAAGCTCAGTCAGCCTGCTTCCGGTTTCTGATCCTTATGCAGTATCTCATAAAGAATTTCATAAATAGTTCCTTCCTTGGGTGGTTCAAATCCCATCTAAGGGGCTAGAAGGAGATCTGAGGCCTTCTTCCACTCTATCAAACAAAACATGGGTATCCATGAAGCAAGCAGACACAGGAACATGATACATCACGCTGGCTTCTTAGCTGCACTCACAGCATCCCCTGAGCACTGAATGTCCTGCTGCACTGGCACTGCCAGTGGTCTCGCTAGCACACAGGCGTGCATACACAATCAGCTCACTGTAGGACAGGAACCATTGATTGAAAATGACTTAAAAGCCACAAGCCTGTAGTCCCAGCTACTTGGGATACTCAGCAGGCTGAGGCGAGAGGATCACTTGAGCCCCAGGAGTTCGAGCTCAGCCTGGACAACATAGAGGGACCTTGTCTCTAAAAAGAAAAAAAAAAAAAAAAAAAACAGACAAAGTAAATGACCTTAAACCAGTGTTTTATTTTTTTAACTTTTATTTTAAGTTCTGAGGTACACATGGAGGTTTGTTTTATAGGTAAACTTGAGTCATGGGGGTTTGTTGTACAGATTATTTTGTCACCCAGCTATTAAGCCTAGTACCCATTAGTTATTTTTCCCGATCCTCTCCCTCCTCCCACCCTCTGCCCTCCAACAGGCCCCAGTGTCTGTTGTTCCCCTCTATGTGTCCATGTGTTCTCATCATTTAGCTCCCACTTATAAGTAAGAACATGTGATATTTGGTTTTCTGTTCCTGCATTAGTTTGCTAAGGTCAGGGGGTGGCCTCCAACTGCATCCATTTTCTGCCAAGTACATGATCTCATTCCTTTTGATGTCTGCATAGTATTCCATGGTGTACATGTACCATTTTCTTTATCCAGTCTACCACTGATGGGCATTTAGGTTGATTCCATGTCTTGGCTAGTGTGAATAGTGTGCAGTGAACATACGTGTGCATGTGTCTTTATGATAGAACGATTGTATGCCTTTGGGTATATCCCCAGTAATGGGAATGCTGGGTCCACTGGTAGTTCTGTTTTGAGTTATTTGAGGAATCGCCATGCTGCTCTCCACAATAACTGAACTAATTTATCCTCCCACCAACAGTGTATAAGTGTTACTTTTTTTCCACAACCTCATCAGCATCTGTTATTTTTTGGCTTTTCGGTGATATCCATTCTGACTGGTGTGAGATGGTATTTCATAGTGGTTTTGTTAAATCAGTTTAACAGGCAAAATAATGGAGAAAGTGGACAAAATTACTTGAAAATACATTTTAATAGAAAATCATCCTGGAGTGTAAATGTTAGCAATACAAATACTAAGGATTTGAAAGATTCATTTTTAATGAGTATTCTTTTAGAGATTTACTTGGAAACAAAAATCAAATTAAAAATTCATGGAAGGCTCATGCCTGTAATCCCAGAGCTTTGGGAAGCCAAGGTAGGCAGATCGCTTGAACCTAGGAGTTTGAGACCAGCCTGGGCAACATGGTGAAAACCTGTCTCTACAAAAATACAAAAAGAAAAGTAGTTGGGCTTGGAGGCGTGCGCCTCTAGTTTCAGTTACTCAGGAGGCTGAGGTGGGAGGATCACTTGAGCCCAGGACGTCAAGGCTGCAGTGACCAGAGATCACACCACTGCATGCCAGCCTGGGCACAGAGTGAGACCCTGTCTTGAATAAAAAAAGATGCACTAATGACCATCAAAACTGCTTCACAACACTTCAGATGCCTCCAATGAGTCTAAGAGCTGTGGAATTAGGGAAGACGGGACTCCCCAGCAGCGTAATACCTAAGACTGTGAAATCAATCAAGCAGCCGTGTTTATATAGTAAAAGGTAGAAAATAGATTATTTTAATTGCTAATTGTTCTTGAGACCTTTACCAAGATATATTTTTAAATGTGGCCTAAATGCTTCCCTCGACAGGCATAGTGAAGGAATTACAGTTTATTCAGAGGCTGACATGCTGCTGATTGAAGTACAAAGAACAGTAATCAAGGTGGTGGGTTTTTTTCATATGGCTTTTAACATTTACAAAGAAAATGATTTCAAGGGGTACATGCTAGAAAGAAACAAGTCTATAAACAGTTACCAATCAGCCAAATACACCAATTGCTAGGAATATTCCCTCCACCCTCATCTCTTACCAACTCCCACGCCCCGTAATCAGCATCTAAATGCTGCATGCATTATTCTTTTGTTCATAACTCTGAGGGAAGGGAATGAAGAGTCATACTGTGTTCAGAGACCCCAGAACCGCATCTTAGATAACTTTACAGACACAAATCTACCACCACGATAATGTTGGGGAGGCAGCCACGCGGGATGCTTCCATTTAGGATAAAATGAGCAGAGACCAGGAAGCAGAAGACTGCACAGACCAAGCCTTGCACTGGCTCTGCTGTGGAGGCTGGCCTCCTGTCCTCTCTTCGGAACTAGACTCAAAGGGGCCTCAGACAGTGAGTTTTAATTGGAGAAAAGGCTAGAGACTGTGAGGAGAGGAAATAAGACATACATACAAAGCAAGCCTGTGTGGACTACCCATTCTTATAGAATTCCTCACTCCTGGGTGTCTTGAGAAAAAGACCTTTTCCTGGAGCCCCAAAGCCACCTTGGTGTCTCATGGGACACCTTGTGGTATCAGTGGGTTAATAGACTTGAGAATCTCTGAGTCACTGGCCATGTCAGGTGTTCAAATCCTTCTTGCGTCATGGGGAATGGATCATGCTCTTAAGGCCCATGCAGAGGCAGAATCCAGCCATGATGACCCTGGAGACCCATCTTGGCATATTCTTAGACAGGCTTCTTAAAATCCCACAGACTGAAGGTGGGTTCTAACATGCCTGTGAATTATAGGAAGAACATCTTACAGAACCATCAGTTAGCCTATAGGCTGAGGTAGGCACTTTTAAATTTTATGTTGTTTAATTTTTTATTTTTGAAGAGTCTTGCTATGTTGCCCAGGCTGGACTTGAACTCCCAGGCTCAAGTGATCCTCCTGCTTTGCAGCCTCATGAGTAGCTGGGATTACAGATGTGAACCACCATTCCCAGCTTAGGTCTGCAGCTTTTTAAGTGCCTACTGGCTCAAATTTTAAACTTAGTTTTAAAGCCAAGCATAACTTTGTGACTCAGGACAAGAAAAGCAATGGTGCCCCCTTGGCTTCACTATTTCATTTTTTTATCCTAATTAACTTTTTCCAAATTTAATCTCTGCCATTCCCAGTGGGATGTCATACATCTGGTTTACTCTCTTGGCTGAGGTGGCACAGTTTTAGGGGTTTCCACTTCATCCTTCTTATCACAGTTGTCCTTACTCCACAGTCAGGTAAACCATGTGAGATCTCCCCATCTAGGAAGTTTATCCATCCCAATAATGTCCTCAGGGACCAGCAAAATGACGACAGGGTGAGTCCCATGAACTCAATGGCTCTCTTGTGGGATGAATCCAGAGGAGGTTCATGTGCCTCTGTGCACCTGCACTAGGACAGAGGGGCTGTGATGCTTTTTAGGTTCCACTTGTAGGAGCAATGACTAAGACCCTTCCAGAGGACTATGCTCCTCAGAAAACAACTGCAAAACCTGGCCTCAATACAAAAGCAACTCTGAAGTACTGAGTGAACAGAAGCAGACAGTCTCTAGTGAAGAGTGTGAGCTGGCATGAAGAAGGGACGATGGTGAGCCGAACAAATTGGTTCTCATCTGTCCAAACTTTAGCCTGAGGCTAAGTGAATTCCATGTGGTGCACACAGTGGAAGTGGGGGTGCAAACATGGAAAAAACCTGCAGCATTTTTGGTCTGAGAAGCCAGAAAAGTGAAGCCAAGAAATTGTGAACATTGAAAAGAGAGGGGGAAAGTTTACAAGGGAAAGGCAAGAGAGGGGATCCCCACATTTTGTGTGTCCACGTTTCTGACTGACTCCTGAACTATGTACCATGGAACAGACAAGGCTTCACCAGACTCCAAAACTGCCAGTGCCTCAATCATGGACTTTCCAGCCTCCAGAACAGTGAGAAAATACATTTTTGTTCTTTATAAGTTCCTCAGTCTTCGTTATTTTGTTATAGCAGCACAACAACAAAAGACAAAAGCCAGAGATAGCACGCAAAACTTGTAAGCAGCAAGAGGAAAATGACAGATTGTACCAGGGAGCAACAATCCTAGTAACATCCAACTTTTCTTCAAAAATCATGGAAGCCAGAAGAAGTGGAGCAAAAAACCTGTCAACCCAAGATTCTATAACCAATGAAAATAACATTCAAGAATAGGCCAGGCATGGTGGCTCATGCCTGTAATCCTAGGACTTTGGGAGGCCAAGGCAGTTGGATCGCCTGAACCCAGGAGTTTGAGACCAACCTGGGCAACATAGAAAGATCTCATATCTACAAAAAATAGAAAATGTAGCCACGTGTGGTGGTGCATACCTGTAGTCCCAGCTACTTGCGAGGCTGAAGTGGGAGAGGATCACTTGAGTTTGGGAGATTGAGGCTGCAGTGAGCTGTGATCACACCAGCGCACTCCAGCCTGGGTGACAGAGTAAGACCCTGTCTCAAAAAAAAAAGACGAACAAACAGACATTTTCATTTAAAAGAAAAGTTACAGAATTAGTTACCAGCAAACCTGCACTGTAAGAAATACTAAAGAAAGTCATTCCGTCTGGAGAAAAACCATATAGAAACTTGGATTCTCTGAAAGTAATAAAAAGCATGAGTAATGGCAAGTACCTGGCTAAACACAAGTTTTTTTTTTCTTTTTGCCTTTTACCTCTTAATTATTTTAATAAACCACATTTTAAAAATTATAACATGGTCTTGTGGGGTTTGTAATGTTATAGATGACCACATATAAAAACCATAAAATAAAAAGGAACATGGACTAATAGGATTGCAAGATTTCTATATTTTATGTGAAGTAGTGAAGTAATCATTATAAGCACCCAGTGAAAAGTTAAGTGTGTGTGCGTGTGTGTGTGTGTATTCCTTCCACAACCACTAAAAAAAAATTAAGAAGTCTAGCTAAATGAAAACAGGAAAATTAAAAAGGAATTCTGAAAAATATTCAAAGAATTCAAAAAGAAAAATCACAAAAGAAGGAACAAAGGCAAAACAACAGAAGAGACAAAAATAAAAAATAAGATGGATCCCAAATGCAAGCATATGAATGATTGCAGTAAGTGTTGATCAACTAAACAATGCAATTAAAAGGCAGAGATTGTCAAAATGGACCAAAAACAAAACAAACAAGACCCAACTATATGTTTATTAGAGAAGAACCAGCAAATACATTGACAAATATGTTGAAAGAAAATGGATGGAAAAATACACCATGCAAACAGCAGACATCAAAAGGCTAGACTGGCTATACTGATATCAGACAAAATATACTTAAGCCAAAATGTACACTGCATATTTTTAAGTGGAGAATTTTATATTATATGAAATTTTATGTTATGTCAATTATATCACAATAAGAAATGTATTGTCATATAATTTCATTACTCCATAATGACAAAAGTCTTATTGTCAAGGACAACACAACAGTCGAAATTTGTGTGCACCCAATATATGAAGCAAAAATACATGAAGCAAGTAACTGACAGAATGAAAGGGCAGAAGAGACAGTTCCACAAACATCACTGCAAATATTAACATCTCTACCTAGCAGCTACTAGAACAATTAGACCAGAAAATGAGTAAAGACATAGAAGTTTTGAACAATATTAGCAACCAACTTGACTTGATATTTATAGAACACTTCACCAAAAATGGCAGAATACACATTATTTTCAAGTGCACCTGGTGTGTTTGTCAAGATCGGCCATATTTTGGGCCACAAAACACAACTCAGTAAATTTGAATAGTTTAAAATCATGCAGGCTATGTTCTCTGTCCACAAAGGATTAAACTGGAATTCAATAATAATGAGATAACCAGGAAAATTTCAAATATCTGGACTTTAACATACTTCTAAATAATCACTAGATCAAAGAAGAGTCACAAGTAATATTAGAAAATATGTTGATAATATATCATATACATATGATAATGAAAGCATATCAAAATTTGTGGGATGTAGGGTAAAACAGAGCATATAGGGAAATGTGTAGCTTTAAATGCCTAAGTGGGAAAAGAAGCAAAGTCTAAAGCTCAGTGATCTAAGCTTCCACCTTAAGAAATTACAAAAATAAGTCCAAGTTATGCTCAAAGTAAACAAAAGGAAGGAAAAGATAAAGGGTAAAAATCAATAAAATAGAAAAGATAAATGGCATGAACCCAGGAGGCGGAGCTTGCAGTGAGCCGAGATCGTGCCACTGCACTCCAGCCTAGGCGACAGAGCGAGTCTCCGTCTCAAAAAAAAAAAAAAAAAAAAGAAGTAGAGAAAAATCAATAAAACCAAAAGCCACGTTTCTGAAATAAATTCAATAAAACCGACCAGCTGTAGTCAGACTAGTGAAGAAAACAGAGGAGACAAATCCCCAATATTAGGAATGAAAGAAGGGGTTTTTCTACACGTCCTTCAGACATGAAAAGAACAATAAGGGCATACTGTGAACAGTTCCATGCTGATAAGCTTGACAATCTAGATAAAATACTACTTAAAAAGCAAATTTTTTTTTTTTTTGAGACGGAGTCTCGCTCTTGTCACTCAGGGGGGTGGAGTGCAGTGGCGCGATCTTGCCTCACCACAAGCTCCGCCTCCCGGGTTCATGCCATTCTCCTGCCTCAGCCTCCCGAGTAGCTAGGATTACAGGCACCCGCCACCACGCCCGGCTAATTTTTTTGTATTTTTAGTAGAGACGGGGTTTCACCGTGTTAGTCAGGATGGTCTCGATCTCCTGACCTCGTGATCCACCCGCCTCGGCCTCCCAAAGTGATGGGATTACAGGTGTGAGCCACCTCGCCTGGCTTAAAAAGCAAATTTACCAAAACTGCCTCAAGAAAATTTGGCAGCCCTATTTAAATTAATAATAAAAACTTTCCCACATAGAAAACTCCAGATCTAGATCACTTCACTGGGGAATTCCACCAGTTATTTAAGGAAGAAATGACGCCAATCTTACACCAACGTTTTCAAAATATAAAAGAGGAGGGAGCATTTCCCAGATCATTTTATGGGGCTAACATTACCTTTATTATAAAATCAAATACATCACAAGATAATAGAACTACAGAGCAATATTACTCATGAGCATAGAAACAAAAAGTTCCTAACAAAATATAGCAAATAAGAACCAATAACATGTAAAAAGAATACTACCTATCATATCCAAGTGGGGTTTGTCTCAGAATGCAAGGTTGGCTTAACATCAGAAAATCAATCAATATAATCTACCATATGAATAGAAAACAGAAAAAGAACCATATAATTATTTAAATGGATGCAGAAAAAAACATTTGATAAAAATCAACACTCTTTCATGACTAAATCTCTCAACAACTAGGAATAGAAGTCTTCCTCATCCAATTAAGGTTATAAAAAAAATCTACAGCTAACATCAAACTCAATGGTGAAGATTTAATGTTTTCTACCTAAAATCACAAACAAAGCAAAGCAGGGATATCCATTCTCACTATTTGCATTTAAATATGTATTGTAAGACCCAGATAGTGAATAAGGCAAGAAAAAGAAAAAGGCAAATTGGAAAGAAGAGGTAAAACTGTCCTATTTGCAGACATGATTTTGTATGTACAAAGCTCTAAGAAATCCAGAAAAAAGTTATAAGGATTAATACAGGTCAATTTAGTAAAGTTGCAGGATACATGTTCAAAACACAAAAATTGTATTTCTATATATAGTGAAAAAATAGAAAATAAAAATGTAAATAACAATTCAATTGATGACAGTATTAAGAAAATTAAAATATTTTGGCATTAATTTAACAAAATATGTGCAAGACCCACATACTAAAAACTACAAAATATTTAAAGAAAAACTAAAGAATACTTAAATAAACAGAGAAACATACCAGGCTCGTGGACTGGGACACTCAATATTTTTAAGATGCCAGTTCTCCCCAGATTGATATATCAATGCAATACCAATCAAAATTCCAGCAAGACTTTTTGTAGAAATTTCCAAGCAAATTCTAAAATTTACATGGAAATGCACATGTTTTGGTTATGTTTTTCCAACTGTGTTCTTTTTTCAAAATTGTTTTAGCATAAAACAACTAGCCAAGACTTGCTATAAACCTATAATTTCAATACAGTGTGGTATAAATGCCATAAGATTTTCAAGACTTGCTATAAACCCATAATAATTTCAAGACTTGCTATAAACCTATAATAATCAATACAGTGTGGTATAAATGCCATAGGAATAGATATATCAATGGAACAGAATAGAGAGTCCAGAAATAGACCCATGCTAATATGGAAATTAATTTTTTGAAAAATGTCAAGGAAATTCAAGGAAGTCTTCAGTAAACAGTGCTGGGATAATTGGCTATCTGTAGAGGAAAAAATTCTAATTCCCCAAATTAGAACTCTATACTCAGGGAAAATATTACTCAGAATGAAAGGAGAATAAATACGTTTTCTCACCAACAAAAACTGAAAAAAAAATCATCACTAGGAAATATGAACTAATGGGAAAAATAAAAGAAGTGCGGCCAGGCATGGTGACTCACGCCTGTAATCCCAGCACTTTGGGGGTTCGAGGCAGGTGGATCACAAGCTCAGGAGTTCAAGACCAGCCTGGTCAAGATGGTGAAACCCCGTCTCTACTAAAAATACAAAAATTAGCCGAGTGCGGTGGCAGTCGCCTGTAATCCCAGCTTCTCGGGAGGCTGAGGCAGGGAGAATCTTTTGAACTCGGGGGTGGCAGAAGTTGCAGTGAGCTGAGATCGCGCCACTGCACTCCAGCCTGGGCGACAGAGTGAGACTCCATCTCAAAAAAAAAAAAAAAAAAGGAAAACAAAAACAAAGAAAAAGAAGTTCTTCAGGCAGAAGAAAAATAATCACACAGGGAAACACAGAATTGCAGGAAGAAATAAAAGAGCAACAAAAGGGGCAAATATGTAGGTAAATATAAGTGAGTGTCAACCACATATACTAAAAACATATTATATATTAGTATGTTATATATTATATATTAGTGTATATTTATTAGTATACATATTAGTGTATATTATATATTTTATACTGATTTATTATATACTAATTATTAGTATATACTAGTACATATTTTAGTGTATTATTATAATGGTTTGGGGGCTTTAAAATGTGTGTGAAATGAAATACATGAGAATAGTAAAACAAAATGTGAGAGGACGTTAATAAAGTATTCTAAGGCTAACATTCCTGGAGAACTCAAAATGAGTAATAATTTACATATGATGGTAACAAGTAAGGAAGCATGTTGTAATTTCCATGGTAGCTACTAAAAGAAATGTAAAATAATATATAACAAGTTCATAAAGAGAAAAATAGTATAAATAAGTTTCCTTTTTGCCCATAAAGTCACAAAGAGAATGATTTATATACTTTCAGTAACAAATGATTCAAGACTCTTGATTTGTGAAATACTTGAGTTGCTATTCTTCTTGGTATAACCAAATGCCTGCTACCATGTGAGCCAATTCTTATTTGTCATTTTTAATTTAGAGTTTTTGTTTTTTGAGATGGAGTTTTGCTCTTGTTTCCCAGGTTGGAGTGCAATGGTGTGATCTTGGCTCACTGCAACCTCTGCCTCCCGGGTTCAAGCGATTCTCCTGCCTCAGCCACCCGAGCAGCTGGGATTACAGGCATGTGGCACCATGCCCGACTAATTTTGTATTTTTAGTAGAGACGGGGTTTCTCCATGTTGGTCAGTCTGGTCTCAAACTCCTGACCTCAGGTGATCTGCCTGCCTTGGCCTCTCAAAGTGCTGGGATTACAGGTGTGAGCCACCACGCCTGGTTAGAGTCTTTTTTATAAAAGAGCATGTTCATTGACTTAGCCAAAAAGCAAACATAAATTTTAGTGAATATTTTATTTGGACATTTTAAAGTTTAGCTTTGTAACCAGAAGGTATGAAGGTGAACATTTATTCATAATCATTTAAATCTAACCAAGTCCCATTGCAGTTTATTTGTGGGTAGTGTGGTTGGAAGTAGCATGCTCAAGACATTTAAAATTTTGAAAAAAAGTCATGCATCTGATCGATCACCATATACGCTCCCAGAGCACAGCTCCTCCGTAATCCTGCTCTTCAGTGCTAGCATTGTTGATTCCTCGGATCCTGTATTCTCCTTCCTCTTCTCACTTGATCCCTTATTTATATCAAGGACTGAAACACGGTGGAAGGTGCAGGGAATTTTTGTAGGAATTGTTTGGCTTAGTAGTCCATCAGCCTCCTGATGTTCCCAGAGTCATGCGCTTGTCTCAGGCGAAGCTGTGGAAGTGTTTGATGGAAACAGCTGTCCCTCTGTCATTCTGTGAAGTTCCACTCCAAGTGGGAGTTGGGGTGATACGGTTTGGATGTTTTCCCTCTCCAAATCTTATGTTGAAGTATAATTCCTAGTGCTGGAGGTGGGCCCTGCTGGGAGGTAATTGGGTCATGAGGGTGGATCCCTCATGGCTTGATGCTGTCCTGGTGACAGTGAGTGAGTTCTCGAGAGATCTGGCTGTTTAAAAGTGTGTGGCACCTCCCTACCACTCTCTCTTGCTCCTGCTCTGCCATGTGAAACGCCGGCTCCCCCTTCACCTTTTGCCATGAGTAAAAGCTCCCTCAGGTCTCCCCAGAATCCAAGCAAATGCTGGCACCATGCTTTCTGTACACCCTGCAGAACTGTGAGTCAATTAAACCTCTTTCTTTATAAGTTACCCAGTCTCAGGTATTTCTTTTTTTTTTTCTTTTTAATTTTGTTTATTTTCCTAGTTTTTTTTTTTTTTTTTTTTTTTTCAAATTCTCCCAGATCCTGATCAGGTACTTCTTTATAGCAACACAAGAACAGCCTAACACACAGGATTAGGTTGATTCCAGGTAAATAAATTAAGAGAAGCAATGACTCGCTGGAGACAGCAGCAAACTCAGCCCAGTTTTATTGCAAATAAAACAAGTCATTCAAGTGAATTGTGGAAATTGAGGGTGCACATGAAGGGGTGGCAAGGGAACGGGACTCTTGAAGATGGTCAGTGTTTCCTTGGTTTGAACTTCAAAGCCACACTGTTGATGCAAAACCTCTGACCATTGGGCCCAGGTCCATCAGGAAACACGTGACCTAGATGAGCTTCACACTGCAAAGGACAGAAGCCTCTGTCATCTCCAAATGCAAACAAATCTCTTTATGTAAAACCAGACAGACGAACCCCCCAAAATCACTCCACTCCGGAGTCTGACATCTGTGTTAGGAGAAAAAGTCTATTGCATCCGAATTCAATTAAGAAATGAAAGAAAGCAGAACACAGTCATGGTAAATAGTTTTACTTTATCAATAGGATGTGAGCAAATGATTAAATTTGGGCCTTTACAGTTACTCATCTAAAAATGGGGATAATTATCATACCTACATAAGAGAGCTGTGGGGACAATTAATTGATATATTGCATGTAAAGCATTAACATAATTCCTGGGTAAGTACTGAATAATATTTTAGTACCCAGTGTATTATTATTATTTATTACTTAAGGCAAAACCACGCTCTCTTAATCAGCTTGCCTCTAGTGTTTTACAAAACCCATGAGTCAGAAAACATGAGCAGCTAAGGATATCAAAATGAATTTGTGATCTGGATTTAAGCCATTCTCTCCTACTGGGCTCACAGAAGGCAGAGGTGCTGACGTCACCTGCAGCATTGCTCTGCAGGCCAACGACACGCTGCAGAGTGCAAAAGGAGGGTGGAGAGGTGGAGGTGCCAGCCACACTGGGTAAGTCAAAGATGAGATGCCAGTCACTCTGGCAGGATAAGGGCTTCCTGCTCCTTATCCCTGCTCAAAAGAAGGTGAAGATCCTGCCTCTGTTCTCATCTCTGTGGAAGGTTAGAACCAGGAAAGGCCACATTAGAGAGAGGCTGGAGAAGCCTTTTCTCTTTTTTGCAGTGCCCAGATTGAAGTGAGAGAGTGATCGTTATTGGCATGTGTAGAAACCCCATGTGTTCTGGGCTGGGTGCGGTGGCCCACGCCTGTAATCCCAGCACTTTGGGAGGCCGAGGCAGGTGGATCACTTGAGGTCAGGAGTTTGAGACCAGCCTGGCCAACATGGCGAAACCTCATCTCTACTAAAAATACAAAAATTCACTGGGTGTGGTGGCAGTCACCTGTAATCCCAACTACTTGGGAGGCTAAGGCACTTGAACTCAGGAGGTGGAGGCTGCAGTGAGCTGAGATCGTGCCACTGCACTCCAGCCTGGAAAACAGAGTGAGACTCCGTCTCAAAACAAAACAAAACAAAACATAAAAGAAACCCATGTGTTGTGAAGACAAAAGTATCCCTATAAAAGGACACCAGACTTGCCAAGAACAAGAAAGCTCTTTGTGGCATTGGGGGCAGCATCAGGGAAAGTAAAACAAAATAAGAAATCTCACCTGCTTGCAGACAACCTCTGTGCGAGCTGATCCTAATGAGGTGTCCAAACGTCTCAGGATCCCTGTGTGGCTTTCATCAGAGCCAGACGTACCATGAGCCTCGGAAAACGAAGGCCACCCAGTGCCAGAGCAGTACTTTTTCTCAGAACTGTGGAAGACATAAACGATACTACAGCTGCTAATGACACTGTAATTAACATGCCAAGAGGTGCCCCGATGTGTTGTTCCAGGGAGCAGGATCCGTTCCCACTCTCCTCTGCCAGATCCCACACCCAGTTATGTGACAGTCAGTCCCCCAGGAATCGTCCTCACTGCACCTTCACTGTGGAAGCCATTGCCTCTCGAAGTGGAAGGACTTCTTGATCCTTTGATGCTAAAGGCTTCTTTCTGGATGTCCAATAAAGATCAAAGACACATGGTGTTTTGTGAACTGTATTGCATATTAGGTAACACAGATCAAACCCACGTGTTGAAAATGTAAAAGAAAGAAATCAAAATGAAATACTAATGGTCGAAGGAAGTCATGATCTTGGTGCAGCACAGAAGTGTAAGGTCTGATGAGAAAGTCATGCTTAGCAACAGGAATTTCAGGTTATCTCAACACAGAAGCCTGACCAGGGATTCAAAAGCTGCCTCTGGCCACTTCTTAGCTGTGTGAAACCACAGCTCTTGAAGCCTCAGTTTGCTCACCTAGCAAATGGGAAGAATATCTACCCTACAGGGCTGTTTTGAGGATTTCAGGGGAAACTCTGTGAAGTGTGATATAAAGCTTAGCACAGTTCTGGGCACATGGTAAGTTCCCTGAATGCTTGCTGTGATGGTGATTATTAGTATTAATTAATACTCCTGGGTACCTGGCATCAATCACTGCAATGAAACCTAACCCTCCAGAAGTCTCCCAGGGACTCATGATGCTGGCACAAGGAGAAGAAGGACAGCAGGCAAATCCACTCACCAAAGACCCACCCGCTAAGTGCTCTCATGGATAAGCTCCCTTAAATGGCACTGGGAAAATAGACTTCAAAAATTGCTGTGGCAAGGAAATGGCTCTCTCTATCTAAGGAAGAAAGAGAAGAACTGAATGTTAGACCCAGCCAAAAAAAAAAAAAAAAAACACTAATCTAAGAAGAAAAAGTGGCAAAGAATCAAATCCCTAGACTATGAACATAGAAGGAAGCCTAGCTGACAGCACAAACTCCCACAGAAACAATTGTGTAATGCAGCAATTCTCAAACATTTTGGTCTCAGCACCCCTCATGTCCCCTCTGTGGCTCCAAAATTAATAGGGATTGCTGAGAGCTTTTGTCTGTGAGTTACATATGTCAACATTTAACAAATTATAAATTATAACTGAGAATTTAAAAATACGTGTGCATTAATTTTTTTTAATATAGCCCTGAGTGCCCCTTATCTGAAATGCTTAGGACCAGAAGTGTTTCGGATTTCGGATCTTTTTGAATTTTGCATCTTACTTGACGGTTAAGCATCCTTAATCTGAAATACTCCAATGAGCATTTCCTTTGAGTATCATGTTGGTTCTCAAAAAGTTTCGGATTTTGCTGGGCGTGGTAGCTCACGCCTATAACCCCAGCTTTTTGGGAGGTGGAAGCGGGTGGATCACTTGAGCTCAGGGGTTTGAGACCAGCCTGGACAACATGGTGAAACCCCCTCTCTACTAAAAATAGAAAAACTAGCTGGGCATGGTGGTGCATGCCTGTAGTCCTGGCTACTCGGGAGGCTGAGGCAGGAGAATAACTTGAACCCAGGAAGCGGTGGTTGCAGTGAGCGGAGATCAGGCAACAGAGCGAGACTCCATCTCAAAAAATAAAAAAGTTTCAGATTTGGGTGCCTTTCAGATTTTGAATTTTCAGAGTAGAGATGCTCAACCTGAAATAAATTTATTATATGTTAACATAACATATATTTAAGACAAATAATTATACTTTTCAAAATGAAACAAACATTTCATGAGAAGAGTTGCACTGTTTTACAATTTTGCAAGGCACTTTAACGTCCGGCTTAAAAAAAAGACAACTGAATCTTCATACGTGCCTCTGAATTCAATCTGTTGCTATGTTGTTTTGATTGGAGTATAAAATGATGTGGCCTCAAGTGGCCTCAAGTATGGTTGGAAAAGCCCCTAGAAAGGTCCCCCCCAGGAATCTCTGAGGTCCTCAGACCAGGCTTTAAGAACCACAAGTATAGCCATTAAGAGGAAGGGCTTTGACTTCTGAAAGATTTGGGTGTGAATCTGGGATCTGTCTGTTACATCTGTATCACCTTGGCAAGTCATTTAATTTTTTGAAGCCTCAGCGTCCTAATCTATAGATAAGTATAAACTAAAAATAAAGTTCTAAGCCACCCACTGACTGAATAGAGCCCTTCTTGGCCAAGAGGACTCCAGAAAAACCTTTAAATCGAGTTTCCAGTCATGATGGGACAGGAGGTCAGACACACCTCATTATATCCCCTCCCTTTCGTGGTTTAGACACAACAAATGACCAGCATTAATGTTTAAATAGAGATCATAAGACTGGCAGAACAGCCTCTTTGTGGCAATAATATACCAAATTATAAACAGGACCTAAGGCCATGCCAGGCGAGGGTGAAGTCACGCACCCCTGCACTTCTTAAAGAATCAACTCTAACTGCCAGAAGGGTTTTTTTTTTTCTCTAGTAGTTAAACAGTCACTGGCCTTGAGATAAGCAGTGTTGAAGCAATTGCAGCTCATCTACCATCAGGCACTGACTAGCTGAGACCCTCTGTTCCACCAGCCATAACTACAGCTTTGATTGCACAAGAGACTGATTTTAGTAACTTTCTCCTGATTAAAAGACCATGAACTGGTTCTGGATGGTTTACAGAGGCTGTGCACTTGCGGGCCTTCATATCCTGAAAGACCTTTTGATGTATAGGATCTAATTATAATACATTTAAATGTTAAGTTTCTATGCCCAAATAAACATAGGTCATAGGTTACATGCATGTTTGTTCAATATGCATATATCAGGACCATCTTCACGAATTTTCATAGCCCCTCCTGTAATCTGTTAAATAGGTATATTTAGCCAACCCCTTCAGCATAAAACTCCTACCCTAGCTGCTCCCCCTTCCAAGTGCCTGCATCTGCTCTTGGCTGGGAGCTCGCTTCCCAGCCTGTGGGATGGCCACCTTGAAGGCTGTAACCCTTTAGAAGAAATAGTCTCCTTTTCTAAATTTATAGATTGTATGATTTTTTTAAGCTAACAATAGCAATGGCATTATCACGTCACTTTCTGTATGTATGCTTAGCATAGTACCTGACACATGGCACATAAGTCAGTAGCTATTTTTTAATTTTTTTTATTATTAATACCAGAAATATGAAATGTGAGCAGTTGTGGGTCCAACTAGAAGTGTCTGCATATTCAGGTCGGGTCCTTTGCAACCCTCCTCCAAGGGTTCAAAAACATTCATCTGGCCACTCTGCTCAGGGAAAAACATCATTAAGTATCTTTTAATCCCAGTCTTTCCGTCCTCAACATTATATATCAACTAGTGATCATTAAAGGTATTTTGATGGAGAATTATGAATACAATAAAATTTTTTAAATAAATGAAACTAAGACTAATAAAAACTCATTAAAACATTTTATGGGAAACAATAAACCTTTATTGATGCAATTAGCAGAATCTAGAGATTTTACCAAGTAATATGAGAGGCCTAACATATATAAGTTAAGACTGGGAACTGAAATATTAAAGCCAATCAGAAATTCCAATATACATATTTAAGTGATTAGCAGATTGTAAGGTTTGCCCTTGAAGAACTAAAACCATTCTGAATCATATACTCTAAGGGATTTTTACTTTGTTTTGTTTTATTTGCTTTGGTTTTCCTTGATTTCTGGAAGTTCTACAGTTCCCAAACCAACAGCACAGGCACTTGGTGATAACTGACAACCCTAACCTCTTAGAAGAATTTCTATTCCTTTGAGGGAATGGGGCACACAGAAGGTTTTTAACAATATTACTTAGTTACTCATGGTACATACGACATCAGGATGTTACGTAAAAGGTGAACTAGTATCAGGCTCTGTTTCCTCTTATTTTAAGATTTATGATCATGAAATATGTGATCCCACAATAGATTTTAATAAACACTTTCCAAATAGGCTTATGTGGAAGAAGAAAGGGAGAAGGAGGAGAGTGGCAGTGATGGGCAATGTCACTTCATTCCAAGTTAAGGAAAGAGAGTCTGGAGTCCCTAGGAGTGTGACAACACATTCTGGAAAGTGTTCTTGACCCAGACACCTTTGATTAAAGGTCTCTGATTTGGAGAGTCAGAAGCTCTCCAAAACTGTGCACCAAACTCATTCCAAAAACTATAGGATGATGAGGAGAATGACGCTAAATCTGGTGGATGAGGCTGGGAACAAGGCTCTGGAAAGGGAACTCATGAGTTACACTGGCTGGGATCACTCTCAGAGGCTGGTTATGTCTTCTGGGAAACTTACACCTGTAATTCAGAGAGCAGGCACCAGAAGGTGATGGCACATATGTCAACGGAGCTGCCCACGTGGCTTAATGGAAGCTCAGCTAGTGAAGAATGTGGGCTCTGGAGTCCAAAACTGTGGGTTCATATTTTGGCTGGCTACCTGTAAGCTGCAGAACCCTGGACAAGTTATTTCATCTTCCTAGCTCTCAGTTTCCTCACGTGAAATAATAATAATAACACTACGGGGAGCTGCCGAGAGGTCTGATGAAATGATGCACATGAAGAGCCTGGGCATGGCACCTGCCACATGCCCAGAGGGCTCCTTCATTGCTGGGGTGCTTCCCACTCTCAAGAAGAGTGCAGTGGAGCCCGAATCCCTGCACTATCACTTAGATAAGTGACCTTGAGCAAGTTAGTTAAATTCTTTAAGCCTCAGTTTTTGCATCTGTTAAATGGGGGTCTTAATAGCTCCTTATTGGAGGGTGAGGATTGTTTGCAAAGTACTGGAGCCCAGTGTCTGGCATGTAAGTGCTCAAGAAGTTGCAGCCACTTCCCTCACATTTCCACAGTGATTTCATAATCACAGCTTTTTTTTTTTTTTTGAGATGGAGTCTCACTCTGTCACTCAGGCTGGAGTGCAGTGGCTCAATCTCAGCTCAATGAAACCTCCACCTCCTGGGTTCAAGCGATTCTCCTGCCTCAGCCTCCCTAGAGGCTGGGATTACAGGTGTGTGCTACCATGCCCAGCTAATTTTTGTATTTTTAGTAGAGACAGAATTTCGCTATACTGGTCAGGCTGGTCTCGAACTCCTGACCTGCAGTGATCCACCCGCCTTGGCCTCCCAAAGTGCTGGGATTACAGGCATGAGCCACCACGCTCAGCCCATAACCACAGCTTCTGATAGTCCCAACATTGCTATGATGTCTAAGCAGCAGGACGGATATTATTAATCAACCAATCAATAAGTACTTATGGAGCATCTAAGTATTAGTTTCCAAGGTGGCTATAACAAAGTACCACAAAATGGGTGGTACTCTCTCACAATCTGGAAGATAGAAGTCCAAAGTCAAGGTGTCCGCAGGGCTCTGAAGCATCTAGGGAATCCCTCCTTGCCTCTTCCTACCTTCCAAGGTAGGCAATCTTTGGTTTGTAGCTGCGGATCACCAGTCTCTGCCTCTGTTTTCACATGGCTGTCTCCTCTCTGTCTGGGCTTCTTTTCTTCTTATAAGGACAGCAGTGATTTTGGAATTAGGGCTCACCCTACTCCAATATGATCTTATCTAAACTAATTATACCTGCAGCCACCCTATTTCCAAATAAGGTCACATTCCCAGCTTACAGAGATTAAGACTTCAACATGTCTTTTTGAGAGACACAATTCAACCCATAACAACTTCCATGAGCCTTGTCCAAGAAGCATAAGATGGCCAAGGGACTCGAAAGCTAATCAAGTTTATCTCCTTCACTAAATAAAATACTTGAACCAATAGGAGAATAATTAGGTCCTAAATTGTGTGATACTGATAAATTAATAGGAATTTGAAGCAGATTAAAAAAAAACCCCACAGTGTGTGCTATCAGAGAAGGTTTCAGGAGAAACCTGGGATCCAAAAATAAGTGGAATTTCAATTAGTATTAGTGGGGCTGAGCAGATCCCAGGAGGCCAGCTCAGCACAAAGGGAAGTCCCAGGCAGGAAGCAGCCGAGCTGGAGCACGGAGCTCAAAGGAGTGAGCCCTGCATTTACTTGTTAAAAGAACTACTTAGTTTTGGTTGACCAACTTTCCCTTCACTTTCACTCCACACAAGCATTTGAAGGAATTATTTTTTCTGTACCTCTGCTTCCTACTATAGAGACTGGAGACCAGAGACAGAAAGAGAAGGAAAATGAGAGGCAAAACAAGAATATATTTCTAAAACTCCTCTTGAACAGGAAGAAGGCTCAGGAATATAGTCTGCATTTGTATATTCTCATTAATTAGAATATATCCTCCAGAATTCCTCAGGATCAAAAGCACATTCATGTATACAGCCCTAAGAGGGATCTATTGCTTAAGAACACATCATTACGCCCGGGTGCAGTGGCTCACGCCTGTAATCCCAGCACTCTGGGAGGCCGAAGCGGGTGGATCACCTGAGGTCAGGAGATCAAGACCATCCTGGCTAACATGGTGAAACCCTGTCTCTACTAATAATACAAAAAATTAGCCAGGCATGGTGGCACACGCCTGTAATCCCAGCTACTTAGCAGGCAGGAGAATTGCTTGAACCTGGAAGGCAGAGGTTGCAGTGAGCCAAGATCATGCCACTGCACTCCAGCCTGGGCAACAGAGAGAGACTCCATCTCAAAAAACAAAACAAAACAACAACAACAACGAAAACATCATTGCTAACTTGCATCAAGTGCCTGGCCTGAGTCAGTCACGTCAGGCATTGCTCTGTGCTTTTCCATGTATTAATTCATGACTCAGATTATCCTCCCAACAACCTTATGAATTAGGTACTATTATCTTCATTTTACAGGTGAGGAAATCAGACACAGAAAGGTTAAGAAATTTGCTCAAGGTCACACAGCAATGGAGCCAGGATCTACACCTTGGCAATCTTAACCATTCTACTGCCTCTCCCATAAATGAGTGCATCTTTAAGAATAGTATATTCTGGAACATAAATAATCTTCAGGAATATTTTATTTCCTTCGGCTGCAGTAGCAGCAACAGGAAAGGGGAAGAGAAACAAACTCAGAAGTCTTTAAGAATGCAAAATGGAAACTTTTCAACTCAAACTAAATGGTTACACAAAAACAAATAAGGTTGGTGAACTGGCAGTCTCATAAACTGGCCACTTGGTCAATGGGCTTTTGGAGAATCGGCTGGTTTTCCCATTAGTCTTGGCTGCTTCACAACCTCCAGGACCTGGGGTTGGTCATTTAACTTCCTTAATTTGAACTAGCATTGTGCTAATATAGTAGCCTCTGGCCACACGTGGCCTTTTAAGTTTAAATTAATTAAAATTAAATGGAAAAAGTCAGCTTCTCAGCCACGCTAGCCACACCTTGAGTGCTTAACAAGCATATGTGATGAGCGGCTACCACATGGCCAGATACAGACATCTCCACCACCACGGGAAGTTCTACTGGACAGAGCTTTCTGCTCTGGACTCAGGACCCTCCTGGCTCCAGTATTCTGACACCACAACTAAGCCTGCAAGGTGAAAGGAAGGGAAGAAGGCCCCCCCTTTTTCAGATGCGGAAACCGGAACATCAAGGAAGGGGAAGAGTGAAGACTATGATTTAGAAGAATGCTCTTGTGAGGATGATTTATCTTCTGTATTCACAGTGCGAAGAGGGAGACAGAGCACTGCCTGGTGACTGCGGCAACAAGGGAGCCTTTCACACGCTGGCAGCATGGTTCTATGGCTGAAAGCTCATGGGCCATCTCAAAATCCTACCTCTCCTCTTTAACACAACCAAAGGTCAAGAAATAACTATTGTCTCAGAAACCTGAGTCCCACATTTTACTGTGCAAAAATTAACCTCCTTCTAGTTTCCCCCATGCCAACATGAATGCATCCGGGCAAAGGCCTGCGCATCTGTGAGCACGGAGGAAAATCGATGCTAATCGCTCCTCATCCTTGCAGGCGGGTCCGGCTTCCTAAGGCAGCCCACATTAGCAGCCAGCCGGGCAGGAAGGCCCAGACTGCTCAAAGCCCAGAGGACAGAAGGAAGCACTGCCTAATGGGCGATGCACAGAGCTGGCTTGATTTATATTTTATTCTAAACCAATTTAGGGTTGATGCAAAAGAAAGGAAAACATCTTTGAAGTTCTGAAAAATAGGACTTCAAAGATATTTTCCTTTCTTCTCCATCGAATCTACTTTTTTTAAAGACTGTTTCCTGCATGTCTAAACAAAAAAGCCTTTGTTGAGAGATTTCAGATCCTGATTGACTTAAAAGAGGCTTTGAAATCAAGGGACAATTAAATTTACTTTCAGCTGTATAGAAGAGGGTATGGTATTCACTACTGTCAAGCATTGTGGGGAATCTATCCTCATAAAATTCTACATTTCCTAAATTAAATTATAAACCCATTTTCCCTGGGAGAGAGTTTTAATCACATGGCCCAGCAAATATAATCATGGTTTAGATTTCTTTAAATACTTTCCCTCTTAAAAAACAAAAAACAAAACAAAAAAAAACTCTAATAGCTTTATCATAAGGTGCCCACCGAGTTTTATTTCCTTTCTATTTCTTGAGGATAGAGAAAGGAAGAATATAAGCTAAGAAGTCTTGTTAATGGCTCTAAATGCTAGAAAAAAAAAGTCAAGACAGGCAAGTATCTTATATGAATAGCTCTCCTTACAGCAACAATGCAAAATGAGAAGGGCAGTTTAAAAAACAAAATGGGTATTATGGGTATTTATTTATCCAAGATCTTAAATGAAACAGAGCAGTAAGAACCTGGAGGTTTGGTCTCCTTCCGTAGCTCTCGATTCTTTATCTTACCTGAAGAGTGGACTATCGCAGCACACGCAATGATACATTCCTGCTTCCTTGTTATTCAGGTAGATCCCACTGAAAGGCTGAAAGTAAATTAGATATGTCACATTCAGATTTCTCATACTACTGGCAGGAGTTGAAACAGCAGATTTAAATCCTGGGTAAGTCCCCAAATCAAGGAATTTCTGTACTAATTTGACGAAGTGCAAATAACGCCAGAGAGAAAATTATAATGTACCCAATGAAGCAGCCTGCAGATGTATTTACAGCCGGGGCTTTATTGCACCCAATATTCAAATTATGACTTTGATAATCTTTGTATTCATACAGGACTTTTCATCCAAGAGCATCAAAGTCGGTGAAAAAGCAAGAAAACAGAGTCTTGTCCTCTGTGATTGTGTGAGATTTCGGTCTCCCTTTTAAAAGAGTTAATACAACAGGAATCTAGTTCACTGTCTAACATACTTTGAAATCTCCAGTTAAAGACAGAATATAAATATATAAAAAGCATAGTTCAGTGAGATCAGGGATTTTGCCTTTAATATGCTTCACATAATGTTTAGGACACAGCATACTTAACAAATGTTAAATAATGAGCTAGATTCCCCACCCCCTCAGTGCCCAGGTTACTACTTAGATGAAATTACTGTGTTCATTGTGGGTTACAGGGTTTGCAAGTTTTCAGAGGTATTCTGAGAGGAGAACAAGGAGACAAGTCAATGAATGAGCCAAGTCAATATTTTTTAAAATGTTATTTCTCAAACTTGATTTTTTTTTTTTTTTTTTTGAGATGAAGTCTCACTCTGTCACCCAGGCTGGAGTACAATGGCATGATCTCAGCTCACTGCAACCTCTGCCTCCCGGGTTCAAGTGATTCTCCTGTCTCAGCCTCCTGAATAGCTGGGACTACAGGTGCACACCACCACGCCTGGCTAAGTTTTGTACTTTTACCGGGTTTCACCATGTTAGCCAGGCTGGTCTTGAACTCCTGACCTCAAGTGATCTGCATGCCTCGGCCTCTCAAAATGCTGGGACTACAGGCATGAGCCACTGCACCCAGCTGATGACTTTTTTTTTAAGACCATTTTTGCCCAATTTCTTTTGTCATCTCCTCTGTCAAAGAAAATTAAAGAAAAAACAACCCTTGCACAAGCTGACCATGAAGATCTGCTATCACAGGGCCTGGCGACAGGCACTATCCCCTCCTATGGGCTAGAGGAAAGCCAGAGCACAGAACAGCTCACCAAGTGACAAAGCTGACTCAGGAAATCTTCAGACCCCTCCAGGCTTCCCAACTCAAAAAATTCACGGTTCAAACATCCAAATTCCCTATGGTAGTATTAACAGCACATTTTCAGTGAGCTGTATAAGAGACAATTTCAAATTAACCTACTGAGCCTACCATCTGGGCACACTTGGATGTTTTCCTTCTTTAAAACCCTAAACTTAGCTGCAGAAATCTGAACAGTAGTGAGCTGGTCCTTTATGGCCAGTCCCCTCAAATGCCTGCTTCCAACACTGGCACTAGTTAGCAGCTGTAAAGAAGAGGAAGTTGGCAGGGTGTGGTGGCTCATGCCTGTAATCCCAGCACTTTGGGGGGCCGAGGCAGGTGGATTACCTGAAGTCAGGAGTTCAAGACCAGCCTGGCCAACATGGTGAAACCCCATCTCTACTAAAAATACAAAAATTAGCCAGGTGTGGTGGCACATGCCTGTAATCCCAGCTATTCGGGAGGCTAAGGCAGAAGAATTGCTTGAACCTGGGAGGCAGAGGTTGCAGTGAGCCGAGATTGTGCCACTGCACTCCAGCCTGGGCAACAGAGCCAGACTCCATCTCAAAAAAAAAAAAAAAAAAAAAAAAAAGAAGAAGAGGAAGTTTCCCATCCTTCCCACCTGGACTGAAGATGAATGCATGGAAAACGGGGCTGCCCAGTCCCAAGGCTGATCTAGAAAAGCCTTTTCATAGGATCCAGACAGCCTGGGAAGACTCAAAACATAATTTCATTATTGCAGGGGGGCAGTTGGACAGAGGAAGTGACAGATAACTGCTATCACAGTAAGCAAAATAAAAATTAAAACGTCAATGAAGGCAAGGTGCGGTGGCTCATGCCTGTAATCTCAGCACTTTGGGAGGCCGAGGCAGGTGGATCATCTGAGGTCAGGAGTTCAAGACCAGCCTGGCCAACATGGTGAAACCCCATCTCTACTAAAAATCAAAATATTAGCCGGGTGTAGTGGCAGACACCTGTAATCCCAGCTACTCGGGAGGCTGAGGCAGAATCGCTTGAACCCAGGAGGTAGAGGTTGCAGTGGGTCAAGATCGCACCATTGCACTCTAGCCTGGGCAACAAGAGCAAAACCCCATCTCAAGATAAAAAAAAAAATAAATGAAAAGGAATACTCAGCCAACATAGTTTCTGAAATGACATCTACCCACTTTCTCCTTGCCTAGCTTCCTGATGTTTCCCTCCCTCTCCAATTTTATACAAGTCCTGTAACTTATTTAGGGTTAAACTCAGCTTCTATCTCATTTCTAGTATTTACCTGATAATCTAATATAAACCCAGACTGAGCTGGGCGCTAATGTTGCAGAGATGGGCAGCAAAACAGTTTCTGCACTCAAAGAACTTGCTACCTAAGTGGGAGGAAGACACATGTGAGCTAACAATTTATACCATGTGGTGACAGCTATGATAGAGATGGCATGGAGTTCGGGTAGCGCTGTACCCTTCACTACGAAGGAGGGAGTTTCCACAAAGGCTGTCTGTATCAGATATTATCTGAGATGGGAGGGAGTCTTTTTATTTCTTACCCTTTTATTATTATTCTAAATTGCACAACTGATTGTTGTTTATTATAGAAAAATGCCAACACTAAGCTGACTTTTGAAGAGTAAGAGTTAATTGAATGAGGAAATGGAAGAGTATTTCTGGCAGGCAGAACACCTTGGGCAAGGCCCACATGAAAGAAGAGGGCAAAGAGGAGGATGGAGAGAGATGATGCCAGAAGGTAGGTGAGACCAGGCCAGATGGGGTTGGTTAGATCATGACAAACAGCTTAAACTGTGTCCTACTGGAAATGTGAAGCTACTGGAAACTTGTAAACTGGGTGTACGCCTGATTGGAGTTGGTTTTTAGAAAGATCACTTGACATTCAGGTAAAGAATGAACTGGAATGGGGCAAGATGCCACCAGAGGCAGAGAGCAATCTGACCTCCATCACACTTGCAGGCCTGGAGTGTGCTCCTGCTCAGGCAGAGCAGTGGAAATAAAAGAAAGAGAAGAGATTCAAGAACACTTCGAAGAGAGAACTGAAATGCCTGGCTGCACAGGGAGGGGCCGGGGTCAGAGAGAGAATGATGTTCAAGATTCCCCCGGGATTGCAAGGTCTGCTAGACCAATGGCAGTTCGCCATTCCATCTTGTCAATACAATGCACCTGCTGGAAACAGATGACATGCTCAAGAGGGATGACTGCAGATAACTTCACACAGGACTGTTTACAAAGGTGCAGACGGGGCCAATGGAAATCCACAAGTGAGGGCAACGCATCCCTGGGCTAATGACTCTGAGAAGCCATGGCCTCCACTAGGCCTGTGGGACAAAGGAAGAGGGAGTGGCCAGAACCTGGTGAGGCTGCACCTGCAGGGGAGGGCTGCCTACAAGAGCTGCCACCTGCAGTACAGGAACACAGCCACTGCCAACCTGCAGCCCCACAGACAGAATGCTGGGCCCTAGCGATTTCTCCATCCCACCTTTTGATCTCACTGTTGTCTCCCACTGGCTAAACTGAATCAATAGCTAGGGGGAAAAGGAGCTGCTCACTCTTCCTAGAGCTCAGAGCAGGGGAAGCCCATGGAGAGTGGATCTGGAGAGTAGACAGAGAATGACCTGCATAAAACCTCCCTTCTATTGATACTTGACTTGCAGTTATTGCTCAGCCAGCCTGTAAATTTATTCATTGGTCTAGCAGAGTGCTAGCATATTGCTGTTGCCCAAGAAAAAACATGCAGGAGTGAATTTTAATTTAGAGTCACCAAAGAGAAGCATTTGATGTTTTATTTCTCTTAGGTGAACAAAGCTAATGAAGGCTTACATTTCTGCAATACTCTAAAAAGTTAAACGTGGAAATGGATCCATGGAAAGGGATTTATAACATTAGTTAAAATAATGAATGATGCTCATTTTGTCAAATGGCCAAATGCAGAGAGTATATTGCACCATCTGTTTGAGAAGCCCACAGATTTATTTTCCTAAACATCTGGCAGCTCATCTCTAGGGTCTCTCTATGTACCAAGCCCTGCCTGGCTCTGTACCTGAGAATTAGGGTTGGCTTAGAATACTCTGGGAATACATACAACTGCTCACACAGTATTATGTGGTTCCCTTGTGCAATCGACACAAATGGCTAATGTAGTCTCTTTCCCAACAAGGGCTTTAGTAAAATCCCGCCTACAGGAAGTTTTCAAAAATACCAGCATTTCAGGAGACTCTATTGCGATGTGCTGGCCCTTCTGATGACTTTAGCATTGGAGAAACTGAGGGTGAGACCATGATTACAATGGCAGTGCATGTGGGTAGTGACATGAGTTTTGCAGGTGCTGACAAAGGAAAAAACATTCATACTCTACTATGCTTGAAGCCACAGGGCTGGGGTCCACTGTGTGGGATCTGCTTCAATAGTAAAAATAACTAATACAAAGTTCAATTCAAAAAAGCTACATTCCAGTAGCTATATTTGGGTCTAAGACAGACCACTTGTTAAGAAATGCGGCACTATGTTCTCATTTATATGTGAGAGCTAAAGAATTTGAACACATGGAGGTAGAGAGTGGAAAAATGGATAACAAAGCCTGGAAAAGGTGAGCAGGGGGTAGGGGGAGGATGAAGAGAAGTGGCTTAAAGTCCACAAACATACAGTAAGAGAAAAGGAATACACTCAGTGTTTGATAGCAGAGTAGGAGGATGACACTTAACAAAAATGTATTGTATTTGGGTCACAGACACCCTAAATACCCTGACTCGATTACTATGCATTATATATGTGTAACAAACTTTCTCAAGTACCCCAGAAGCTTGTATACACACACACACACACACACACACACACAGAGAGATAAATGTAGCACTGTACAAAGTGGTGTTATAATGAGGAACAACTGAGGGTTGTTCTCTCAGAAAATGAATGAAAGCTGAGATTGCCAAATGCAATTTAAATAATGTTTCCACCTCTTACCCAGCAGTCATTCAACATTCACAAAAGTTGACTTTTCGGATGCCTACTATGGCCAGCCACCACATTAGGTGCCAGGGGTTATAGCAGCGATGGCAAATGCTATGAAGGAAGAGTTCTGCTAGAAGCAAGTCTAGCTGGGGGCTAGGAGAAGGTTTCCCAGAGGAAGTGAGATTTGGGCTGAGAGCTACAAGGTAGGTCTGAATGAATGGGTGGAGGGTTTGGGGAGGGATGATGGGAGAGAAGAAGGAACGCTGGGTGCAAAGGCCTTAGAAGGGATCCCAGGACGTGTGAGAGCTCAAGGGTAGTGTGGCCAAAGTACCAGGTCAAGAGGAAAGATGGCTGGATTTGAGGATAGGGGTGGGAACCAGGGGCCGTTAGGACCTTATTAGCCATCTCATACTTTTCTTTTTCCTTGAAAAAGAAAACCTGGGAAGCCAC
Source organism: Pongo pygmaeus (assembly GCF_028885625.2). Taxonomy (NCBI): domain Eukaryota; kingdom Metazoa; phylum Chordata; class Mammalia; order Primates; family Hominidae; genus Pongo; species Pongo pygmaeus. The sequence continues at coordinate 23,259,885 of NC_072381.2, read as the reverse complement.
CAAAGGTTTTGAGCTGGGGAGTGATATGGTCAGATTTGTGTTTTCCAAAGAACTCTTTGGCTGCAGTGTGGTGAATGGGTTGGCTGGAGCAAGAATGGCCATGCAAAGAGAAGGTGATGGTGACTTGGCCCCACGGGGAGGTGACAGCGGTGCACGGAAGTGAAATGACAGGAAAGTTATTTAGGAGTCAGAATAGAGATGCTGTGGCCAGGGAAAAGTTTCAGGTTTCTACAACTCGATGGATATCAACACCCTGAGAAGGGGACAATGGAAGAGGAAGACCAGGCCTGTGGACTGTTGCTGGGCAGCTGGGTTTCATAGCTGGACCTATTCCAACTGCCCCCTCACTGCCAACACACGCAATCAGAAAACTGTAAACCAGCTTAGCTTACCGGTTCCGTTCCCTTTTCTCTCGTGACGTAGAACTGCTCTGGGGTTAGTTTCTTTTGCCACTCACTCTTGGCAAGAGGCAGCTCACACGTTCCAAGAGACCCTGTATTGTTAAACAGGAATTTTAAAAATTAAAACAAAAATGTCTGATGGACTTTTCTTCCTTGACCTTTTTCCCTAAGCACGCTGTCACCCAGCAGAATAACCCAGTCCCTTCCTCTCTCTCCCACGAGTTTATTCTTCATGGGGACCAGAGGCTCAGGCACAAAATGCCTTCATTGACTATTTAATTTAATAAGAAATTAATAAGAAGTAGAGAGCCAGTTTTCTTGTCCTCCTGGGGCATAGAGTGAAAGAGGCAGTTGAAATATGAAAGAATGTGGAATACATTCCCTTCGGGTACCTAAGGGTAGAAACTGATCCTCTCTTCTCTGATGACTTTTAGAGGATGACTTTTAGAGGAATTGTTGTCAGGATCTAGCTGGAAGTAGTTGACACATTTGACAGAAAAGAACCGTGAGCTAGTCGGTTATTAAACTCTTCTCCTTTGCTGGTTTATAAGGATACCTCTGATTTTCTTTGTCAAGGGAGGTCTCTGTTTTAAAAATCTTCTTGCATGGAACAAAAGAAGAAACTCCCATAGCATATAGTCCTGAAAGAGAAACAGACCTACCATAATCTATTATGATGCTTCACGGTTTTTGTCCATATTTTGTTTTCCTCTTTCCTACTTGCCTTGGCATCTATATTACTACATTTATTCACGTGAGTGTGAACCAAGTAACTAGAGCAATACTCTCTTTAGCCAAAGGGAGTAGGAAGCCCAACTCCTATAATAAATGTTTTTAATCATCCAACATTAAGAATTTGAAAGGATTTTATAATGTGTCCAACTCTTCAGTTTACAGATGAGAAACAGAGGCCCAAAGGGTTAGTAATCTGACTATGGCACTGAAGATGAAATGTTGAATGCCCGTGATGCCAGCACCTATATATCAAACACGTCAGAAGTTACAGTTGAAATTCATTTTAGGTTACAAAAAAAGTCCTAAGTTATCCTTCGGTAAGAAAAGACTAATCTCCTCTCCAGTTTATAATACTGAACAATACTGCATTTCCAGTGATGCATATAGTTGATTGCTTACATTTTGCTAAAAGGTTTTTAAGCTATTTAATATATTAAAAGTTTTCTTCTTTCTTTTTATTACTGTTATTATTTTTACACAAGGGCTCCCCTAGGAGGTATCTTTTATTAAATATACTCTTTATAAGACTACAGGGGTTTCTTTTTACTATGGAAATAGATATCTGAAATTCCTATGGAATATACCTCAGTTAACACATGATTTTTGGGGTATTCGACACTTTGGGAACAAAACAAAATGTATTTATGTGATAATTACTATTGCTCAATGGCCTTCAGAGTTATCATGCAGAATGTCAAGTAATAAATGAAGAAGGAAGTATAGAATTTTTAAAATCACCATTTTGTAAAAATCATCAGAGGATTCTAAAACCCCTGGATGAAAGGCTGCTGGGGAACACAATAGTCACATCTTCCCAAAATACAACCCCAAAGTTTATTAATTACAAAGAAGAACATGCCACTACTTTAACCAAGCAGGCTAAGTTAGCATCACTAACAGTTGGACAAGTGACATCGTGTCTTCCTGATGTGATGCCCTGAAAAGGACACAACATCACTAGTAAAGTTTTCCTGCCAAAAATATTCAATCGCTGTCTTGTGAAGAAACAATCACATAAGTGAAAATTGATGGAAATTAATCAAAAGAAGGACTCTCCACAACTAAAACCAATGTGTGACCCTTTATTAAATTCTAGATCCCAGAAAAAAAAAAAAAGCTATAAAAGACATTGTTGGTATATGGTGGGAAATTTGAATATCAACTATGTATTAGACAAGGGTGCTCAATTTCCTAAGAGGAAAACTGTCTTGCAGTTTTGTAGGAAAACATTTTTGGTCTTAGGAAACATGCTGAAATATTTAGCAGTAAAGTGTCATGATGTCTGCAACTCTCAAATGGTTTAGCAAGAGAAATATAAATAAGTGTGAGTATGTGAGTGTATATTTGCACGTGTGTGTCTCAGTGTTGGGGAGAGAGATAGGGAAGAGCACATGAATCTAGAAAGGAACTTCATCTCTATGAGATTTTTCCCAATAGCCCATAATCCCAGTTTAATTGTGAGGAGAAACATCAAACAATCCCAGACTGAGGGACATTCTACAAGGAACCCAACCTGTTCTCCCCAAAACTGTAAAGGTCATGAAAAACAAGGAAAGACAGAGACAGTTTTGGCAAATGTACTATGATGATGTCAGAAGATAACCAGGGGGATCCGGGTGAGGGGTTTTGAGAACTCTGTACTATCTTTATAACTTATCTATAAATCTAAAATTATTCCAAAATAAAAAAGCTTATTTAAAAACTATCTTCTCCATGGCTACCCCTGTACCATCAAGCACTACTGGAGAAAATCCCCCACCTGGGGAGAGGGTTGTCCTTATAAACTCAAAGTTACTCATCTCACTGGGGTTTCAGTGAACCATGGAACCATCTTTCCCCAGTCAGCTCTCTTCCCATTTCTCTGCAATGAGTGTTTAAACCTTTTCCACTCTCAGGAATGTAAACTAGTACAACCACTATGGAAAACAGTGTGGAGATTCCTTAAAGAACTAAAAGTAGAATACCATTTAATCCAGCAATCCCACTACTGGGTATCTACCCAGAGGCAAAGAAGTCATTATATGAAAAAGATACTTGCACACACGTTTATAGTAACACAATTTGCAGTTGCAAAAATACGGAGCCAACACAAATGCCCATGAATCAACTAGTGGATAAAGAAATGATGGTATATATATACTATGGAATACTACTCAGCCATAAAAAGGAACAAAATAATGGCATTCACAGGAACTTGGATGGAATTGGAGACTATTATTCTAAGTGAAGTAAGTCAGGAATGAAAAACCAAACATCTTATGTTCTCATTCATAAGTGGGAGCTGAGCTATGAGGATGCAAAGGCATAAGGATGATACAATAGACTTTGGGGACCCAGAGAAGAAAGGGTGTGAGGGGGATGAGGAATAAAAGACTACACGTTGGGTACCATGTACGCTGCTCGGGTGATGAGTACACCAAAATCTGATAAATCACCATTAAAGAAAGAATTATTCATGTAACAAAACATCACCTGTTCCCCCAAAAGCTATTGAAATTTAAAAAAAAAAAAAACCTTTTCCACTCTCCTCAAATGATGGTCTCTACTACGTCTCCCCTTCCTCTCAACAGATTTCACTTTTGCAAAATCAAAAGCCACAAACCTTCTTGCTACCAAACCATCACACTTACTAATACCTACATCTACCCTTTTTCCATCTTGTCACAGTGGAACAAGTGACTGCCTCTGATATGGTTTGGCTCTGTGTCCCCACCCAAATCTCATGTGACATTGTAATCCTCAGTGTTGGAGGTGGGGCCTGCTAGGAGGTGATTAAATCATGGGGGCATATTTCCCCTTTGGTGCTGTTCTCGTGATAGTGAGTTATCGAGAGATCTGGTTGTTTAAAAGTTCACCTCCCCCTCTCTCTCTTCCTCCTGCTCTGACCATGTAAGGTGTGCTTGCTTCCTCTTCACCTTACACCATGATTGTAAGTTTCCCGAGGCCTCCCCAGCCATGCTTCCTGTACAGCCTGTGGAACCATAAGCCAATTAAACCTCTTTCCTTCCTAAATTACCCAGTCTCTGGTATTTCTTTATAGCACTGTGAAACAAACTAATACAAGCCTCCTCCTGTCTGTTTTTTTGCCACTTCTGTTCAGGATCCCGTCTCTTCTTGGTCACCCCAAATGATTTAAAAAGGGAATGCTTTAGCCAGAGGCACTAAAAAGAGCAAGAACAGGCTTTGCTAGAAAGAGTGTATGTCCTGGGTTCCTCCTCCCAGATCTAAACTCTGGTCCCGTGGGGGAATTTGTGAGACCTAATCTCTGGCTATCATTGACATTTGTCAAGGAAAGGACTAAACAGCATCCTGATAAAACACCCTCCTCTTGGCTTTGGCAAAGATCTTGCATTATTCCTGTGGATAGGTAAGAGGACCAACTTCAGGTACGAAGGTTGGAATTTACAGTCTGTGAAGCTAGCTTTATCTTCCTGTCTCCTTTCAGGCAGGAAGTGGAATGGGCTTAGAAAAAAACCCTATTGTCTCCTGGAAGCACTGTCCTTAGTGTGACACAACAGGCAGTACAATATAGTAGCTGACACTGGAAAGTGGGAATTAGAGAAGAGCTAAAAGTCAGTGGGACTCTCATGAATTGAGCTTTAAAACATGTACTTCTTTCGCTTTGAACCTAAGGCTTGGGTTGGTCTGGGTTCCCAACTCCCTCTCCCACACCTCTATATTTTGTTACACCTATTAGAGAGTGACTATCTGTTCTTCAGACACCACCTTCTCCCTCTGCCCTAATTTTTTTAAGAGACCGAGTCTCACTGTGTTGCCCAGAATGGAGCACAATGGCTATTCATACGCATGATCAAAGCACACTACAGCCTTGAACGCCTGGACTCAAGCGATTTTCCTTCCTCAGCCTCCCAAGTAGCTGAGACTACAGGTGCATGACACAGTGCCATGCCGTAATATTTTCTTTTTAAGTTTAAAATATATAACTAGTATTTAAATTGCTAACCGAAAGAATTAAGCCTTCATCTAAGTACAACATGAAAGGACATTTTTAATGGTTCTTTTAATCCTTATCAATGTGGACCTTTTACACTATTTTTAATGTGTGTGAAAGCTTTAGTGGGTAGGCAATAATGTTTAGACTAGTTCTTGTTCAAGCACCAATTATGCAACATTTAGCTGCAGATTTGCCAGCCTAGAAGGCTCAGTCAAGGGCAGACAGACTTTGCTTTGATAGAAAAATGACAAACGCTCTGTTGGGTACACCCAGGTCAGGTTATATGTGGGCTGTATCACTTTAAGAGGTTTCTTTGACCTGGATGTTATGAGCTGAATTGTGACACTCCCTGCCCCCCAACTTCCAAATTCATACGTTGAAGTCCTAATCCCCAGTACTTTAAAATGTGACTGAATTTAGAGACAGGGCCTTTAAAGAGGCAATCATGTTAAAATGAGGCCATTAAGAGGGGGCCCTGGTCTAATAAGACTGGTGTCCTCATAAGAGGAAGGGACAGCAGAGAAAAGGCCGCCTGGGGACACAGCAAGAAGGCAGCTATCCCCAAGTTAAGGAAAGAGGTGTCAGGACAAATCTCAGGACAAGTCTTGGACTTCCAGCCTCCAGAACCGTAAGAAAATGAATTCCATCGTTTAAGCTGCCCAGCCTGTGATATTTTGTTATGGGATCCCTAGCAAATGAACACACTGGGGCTTTAGAAAACAACCAAAGTTTAAATAAAAATTACAGTATGAGTAAATTCTGAGCAGTTTTATCAAACAGCAATTTAGGCACGTGTAAATTAGATACACGACAAGGTCTCTCACTTGGGAATGAGTCAAGTCTTCTGGCTACCGTGGCTAGAGAGAGGTTTCAACACTGGTTGTGTCCTTTTCTGTGTGTGTGCAGGTATTTTCTGTCCTCTGCACCACGTGTTCATCCTTTGGGGGCTACACATTTTCTAAATTCCCTCTACATTCTCTTGCTATCTTCACTATGAAAACATTTATCGGTTGCTGCTATTGCACGAGATAACTACACAGCTTTACTTTGAATTATGCCTTAATAAACTCAAATTCCTTGGAGTTCCCTTCTCTCTGTGTCCTGTGATTTGCACAGGCCATATATCTTGCTGGTCAGAAGTTCCACGGGGTGGGCCTCAATTTTTTCATCCCTAAGGAAATCCGATCTTGGTCCTATGATCACCTACTGGGTGCCTCCTTTGGGTTTTGCTAACCTTCCTGGCCACAGTTGCTATACTGCCAATTGTCACACATAAACCCACTCCATTTCGATAAATAATGTGTTGAATCTAATGGAACTCATTAGAAACTGGTACTAAAAGAATCCCCAGCCCATTCTGATCTGCAGAACTAGTCTCTCCCACCACAGTGCCTGGACTATTTTAACCCTATGCCCAGGATGGTTTCCTAGCATAGTCATCTCTAGAAAGAATATTTTCCTGAAGCAATAGAGTTTTTGCTCCAGAATATTTCTTACTTTTCTTTTTCAGTTTGGTCTTTGTCAATCTGGATAAAAAAAAAAATCACTCTAAGCTTATGAGAAATTGCAGCACTGGAGAAAAATACTGTCATTTCAATATCTTCTCATTTCCCCCCTCCCAATGTCTCTCTCTCTCTCAACACTCCCTAAGCCCATGATGTAAGTTAAATGTAGCTAGATTTTTGTCCTTTCCACTTATTTATGTAATCATAACTAACATTTATTGTGTGCCTGCTATGTGTCAAGCATTGTAACAAAATATTTAATTAAAAAGTTATTCTTTACAACAACCCTACCATTATCATTATCCTTGTTTGATAGAAGGAAAAAAAATCTGAAGTTTAAACTTTCCAAATTCAAGAAACATGTCCAAAGACATTGTTACAAACTGAATATTATATGTTCTCCCTGCTCCTCTCCCCACTCCCATATGCTAAAGCCCTAACTCCCAATGAGATGGTATTTGGAGGTGGGACTTGGGAGGTTATTAGTTTTAGATTAGATCATAAAGGTGAGGCTCTCTTGAGGGATCAGTGGTCCTTCCTGAGACAGTCACCGGAAGGCAGAGTGAGAAGGCAGTCAACTGCCAGCCAGGAAGCAGGTCTGCATCAGGAACCAAATCTGTTCCCACCTTGATCTTGGACTTCCTAGCCTCCAGAACTGTGAGAAAATGCCGGTTGCTGAAGCCACCCAGTCCACGGTGTTTTGCAATAGCAGCCTGAGCTCAGACACAGAGCCAGGAAGTAACCGAGAGCCAAGACTCAAAATCTGCATCTATTCATACCCAAGCCCTTCACCACAGAACTACTCCCTGTTTATCATTTTTAATGGCTGCCTAACAGTTTGTTGGATTGAATTTTCATGATTTACGTAAGTATTTCTTAACTGATTTGGTTTACAGCCAGTTTCCATTTTGTAAGAGACTAGTGTTTAAAGCATCTTTGCATCTATCTCTTTGTTCTTCTTTTGAACTATTTCCTTCGAGTAGATTCCCAGGAGGGGTGTCTGATAAGGTACACAGCTCCTGTTACCTACTGGTGTGTGGCCAAATTTTAATGTTGTTGGAGAACTTCAGATCCCAGGGCAATTCATTAGGCTGCTTCTGACAGCAGCAATTACAGCCATGAAGTAGTTACCGCTAAAACCACCATTCTTTTTCAAGGGGTTATAGAGAGCTCGTCGGTAACTGTGACGTGTTTCTATCACCTGTGGTTCTCAGCAATACAATGCTTGGCACACAGTAGGCTCAAAACAAATGTCGTCAGACTGACTAGAGACACCAGTGATTAGAAAGGCCATAGCTGGAAGTCATGTTGGATGAGCTAACATTCCACAACGCCAACGCTTTTAGTTACGTATTCTTTTAATATTGCATTTCAAAAATTTCAGGGGCTAAAAAGAGCTCAGAATGAGTTGGTACATTTTCGTCAGTTGGGTATCTCTGAACGTCTTCAATGAACACATATAAAATTGGATTCAGAGTGGGTCAATCTGGCAACCGCCCAGGAAGCCAATCCCCTGGGGCACTAAGTTACCCTGAAATAGAACTGAAATACAGGGGTAGCCGGCACAGGTCTCCCGAGGTGACTCCTTCCTGCTTGGTGAAATGTGCAGGTACCCAGACCCAAGAGAGGATCCAAAGGCATTTAGCAGAAAACACACACACACAGAGACACACACGCTCGCCCTGGTCTCTGTCTCAGTCACTAACAATGGCTGTCACCTTAAAGAAGGAACAAATGATCAACCCAGTCTCCCTGGCTCTTAGACACACTTATGGGAAGACAGCAGGGCAGGAAACACCCACAGGAACCCCAGGTCTGAACTTCCTGCTTCTCAGATGCTGGAAGGAAGCCCGCGGAACTACGAAGAGGGCTGCAGTGCAAAATACTAGGGGCCTTCGCAGGGGCGCGCGGGCCGGGCTGCTGCAGCCCAGACAGCGGGCCTTCGCCTGGAGTCCCCGATAGGGGTCAGGGGACCCCGAGCCCCACTTATGCCCCCACTCCCCGAGCCAAGAAAAAAAAAAAACAATTATGCGCACATTTAGGGGGATCATTTGTTCATTTCCTAGGATTCTCACAGGGGTCAGTCCCCACCCTGCCGCCACCAAGTTTACAATCCACTGTCCCAGATCCTCGGGTCGTGGGGGGCAGGGGCGCGCCGAGGAGGGCTCAGTAGGAGGGCAGCGCCCAGCCTGGACCGGCCCTAGACTCCCGGGTGCAGCCGGTGAAATGAAGCCGAAAGCCGTAGGTGGCGGCGGGGCCTGCGGGACCCGCGTCCTACCTGCCTCCCCTAGTCCCGGCCCGGAGCCGGGCCCGCCATCGCCCGCTTGGCCCCGCACCGCCCGCCGAGGCGCAGCTCCGAGGGTCAGGCCCCGGAGCAACCAGAGGAGCCGCGCCATGACGCCCGCTCCGGCGCCGCTCCGCCCTCTGCCCTCTGCCCTCTGCCCTCTGCCCGTCTCTGCCCCGGCCCCCATCCCACCCCTCCCCCATTCTCTCCCCTCCGCCTGCGCTAGTCGGCCTCCCTCCCCACGCTCCGCCCACACCGCCAGCCCCCTCGTCTCCCTCCCCCTCTTCTCCCTCCCCTGCCCCTCCCTCCTCCGCTCCTTCCCACCTGCTCCTCCCACTATGTGCCCTGGGCCCTCCCAGGTCCCCGCCCCTCTTCCCTCCCACTCTGCCTCTCTCTCCCCCTCCCTCTTCCTCTCCTTTTCCCCTCGCCTTTCCTCCCCCTTCCTCTCCCCCTTCCTCTCTCCCTTCCCTTCCATGAGACCCTCCCCAACCCATCTCTGCATCTCCCAGCTCCTCCCACTCCTGTTCCTCCCTCGCCCTGCCCCCCTCCACCTATCCCCACTCCACTCATCCGAAGCCCAAACACTGATCTGTTTTAGTTTGCATTTTCTAGAGTCGTCCATAAATGGAATCATCCCATATGTACTTGATTTTGTCTGGCTTCTTTCACTCAACATAGTTACTTTGACATGCCTGCGTGTTTTTGCATGGAACAATCATTCATTCCTTTCTGAGCAGTATTCCGTTTATGGATATACCACCGTGTGTTTAGTCAGCACTTGATTTAGGCTGCTTTCAGTTTTTCCTGATTAGAACTGCAGCTGCTAGGAACATTCCTGTGCAAATCTTTGTACAGACATATACGGTTTTTCTTCTCTGGGGTAAATACCTGGAAGTGGAATGCCCAGGTCGTAAGGTAGGTGTAATCATTTAAGAAACTACTATACTGTTTTTCCAAGTGGTTTTTTTCTTTACCTTCCCACTAGCAGTCTATGCGAGTTCCAGTTGTTCTTCATCCTTGTCAACACTTGAAAGTCCAGAGATTTTAACTGTAGATGTTCCGATTCTGTGTAGTGGTAGCTTATTGTGGCTTTATTATGCATTCTCTAATCGTTAATGATGTTAAGCATCTTTTCATGTGCTTATTTGCAGCGAGTGTATTTTCCTTGGTGAAGTGTCTGTTCAGATCTTTTGCCCATTTAATGTTGAGTTGTTTCATTATTGAGCTTAGAACACTTTATATATTTTGGATACAAATCTTTTATCAAACATATGCTTTACAAAGATTTTTTTTTCCCAGTCTCTTGTTTGTCTTTTCTGTCTCCTAATAGTGTCTTGGGAAGAGCAGTTTTTAATTTTGATGAAGCCCAATTTATCAATTTTTTAATGGATTGTTCTTTTTTTGCTATCATATTTAAGAAATCTTTGCCTAATCCAAGATCACAAAGATTCTCTCCTATGTTTTGTTCTAAAATTTTTATAGTTCTAGGTTTTACGTTTAGATCTCTGACCCATTTAGAATTAATTTTTATATATGGCCAAAATTTTTGTTTTGTTTTGTTTATCTGTTTTGTTTTTTGCATATCTATATCCAGTTGTTCTAGCACCATTTTTATTGATTGATTGATTGATTGATTGATTGAGACAGAGTCTCTGTCGGCCAGGCTGGAGTGCAGTGGCACGATCTCGGCTCACTGCAACTTCCGTCTTCCAGGCTCAAGCAATTCTTCTGCCTCAGCCTCCTGAGTAGCTGGGATTATAGGCATGTGCCACCATGTCTGGCTAATTGTTGTATTTTTAGTAGAGACGGGGTTTCACCATGTTGGCCAGTCTGGTCTTGAACTCCTGATCTCAGGTAATCCGCCTGCCTCGGCCTCCCAAAGTGCTGGGATTACAGGCGTGAGCCACCACGCCTGGCTCCTAGCACCAATTTTTAAAAGACTACTCTTTCTCCAATGAACTGTTTTTGAATCTGTGTCAAAAATCAGTTTCCTATCAATGTGTTGTGTCTATTTCTGGACTTCCTATTTTGTCCCATTAATTAATTTGTCTATTTTTACATCAATATTACAATATCCTGATGACTGGACTTGCAACCAGCTAACATTGGTACTGTACCTCTGTTCTTTTTTAAGGTTGTTTGGGCTATTTTAGGTCTTTTGTATTTCAACATAAATTTTAGACTCAGTCTGTCAATTTCTACACACGATCGTACTTAAGTTTTGATTGGGATTGCATTGATTCTATCCATAAGTTTGGGGGAAATTAATATCATAACAATATTGAATCTTTTGACCCATGAATAAAGATATGCCTATCTATTTATTTAGATCTTCCTTAACATCTACTAGTAGTGTTTTGTAGTTTTCACTGTAGAGGTTTTGCACATCTTTTGATAGATTCATCCTAAAGCATTTCATATTTTTGATGCTGTGGTATTGTTTTATCAATTTCAATTTCTGATTGCTAGTATGTAGATTTTGTATATTGATCTTGTATTCTGTAATCTTGCTAAACTCATTTCTTAGTTCTAGTAACATTTTATGGATTTTATCAGATTTTCTACATAGAAAAATCATGTCACCTGTGTAGAAAGAGTTTTACTCTTTCCTTTTTAATACAGATGTCTTTGATTTCTTTTTCTTGCCTTATTGCACTGGCTAGAGCCTGCACAGTGTTGAAAAGAAATGTTGAGAGTGAACATCCTTGTCTTGTTCCTGATCTTAGAGGAAAAGTATTCAGCCTTTTACCATTAAGTATGATATTAGCTATAAGTTTTTCATAAATTTCCTATCAGATTAAGGAAATTTCTATTTGTAGTCTACTGAGAGTTTTTATCAGGAAGGGATGTTGGATTTTTGTCAAATGCTTTTCTGCAGCTACTGATATAATCATACTTTTTTCCTATTTTCTTTTTGTAGTTTGTTACTTGATTTTCAAATGTTAAACCAACTTAGTATTTCTTCAATATAGTCTGGTTTATCGGTTTTATTATTTGTTTCATGTATTGTTGGATTATGTTCTATGTATCATGGATTACATTTTTTATAATTTTTGTGTCTGTGTTGATGAAGGATGTTGGACTGAAATGTTCTTCTCTTATAGTATCTGTCTGGTTTTGTATCTGAGTAATAAGTAAACAAATTCAAATCCAGAGAGGTTAAGTACCTTGTCTATGATCACACTGCTAGTTAGTTGAAGAGTTTGTAAAGTTCCCCTAAAGTTTAGAATTTAGAAAATATCAAGGAATACCAGTTTATCTTACCCACCTTCACCCCCAATCCCAAGCAAAGTTAATAAGTTAACTTAACATTGTGACATTGTGGGAAAAAAATCATGGAGTCTGGTGTAAAACACATTCAAGTCAGAATATCTTAAATTTAAAAGATGCATGAGCTTGATCAAGTATTCAGCCTGTGACAGATCAGTTTTCTTATCCCCAAAATAGGGTTATTGTAAGGATTAGATACAACATACGTGAAAACACCTAGCAAACCCTTTGGTACATACTTGGTTTTAATAAACATTAGTTGTTATTGAAGATTTAATGAGGACAACAGTAATTGGTAAACAGAGCTGATAACCAATCTATCCTTGCATTTCTACATATCCTCACACTCCCAGAAAGACATTCTAAGCACAGAGGAAGTCCCTCCCTCCCTACCACCATTCTCCTTTACACCTGCTAGGAAGACCTTTACCTCATCTGTGATCAAGCCCTTACTGGTCTTAAAATGTCCCCTCTTCTCACCACCATTTGTCTAAATCCAACTTAACCATCAAGGCCATGCATTAACCTCACATTCTTGGACACATGGTCTTAGCCTGAACAAAACTCTACTTTATGTTTTCTCTTTTACTTTGTACACTGAGTGGCAGAGACTATCAGTTGCCTGGCCAATATGCACTCTCTCTACTTACTAACAGATCTTTGATTTTGTTAAGAGTAGCAATATGCCTAGCTAAAATGTTACATCTGCCAGCTCCCTTGTAGTTGGTGGCAATCATATAATGCTGTTATGGGCAATGATAGGAGCAGACATCACTGGGAGCTACCAGGAAAACTAGTTAAAGAGGAGCTGACTCAGCACTGGACTTTTGCTCTGTCTTTTCTTTCTGCTTGGAAATTAGTCATGATGGCTGGAGCACTGGTAATCTTCTGGTATACATGAAGATGAGACCCACTTCTTGATTTTTAAAGAAGTAGAAGACATGAAGGAGCCCAGGATTCTGAAGACAGTGTGGAGCCAATATGCTAGCCTTAGATTGCCTGCCTTCAGATTTCCAACTACATGAGAGACCAATAAATCTATATTTTGTTTAAATCACTGTTACTGGGATTTTCTGTTTCATGAAGTTGATACAGTGTATATCTGATGTCCTGAATTTGATTGTGAGAATCTTCAGGAAAAGCAAAGTTCTATAACTTTGACTCTTTGTATATCCAACACACTTCTCTGCAAACTATAAATTTGATAATAAAATCCCTAAAAGATAAGATAGAATGACCAAAAAATGGAAGATCAGTGCAAAAGCCAATTTGCTTTTCCCTACCAAAAAACCATTTGGGAAAGAATGAGGAACTGGAATAAGCTTTGTACAATTAATCTGCACTGAAAAGACTTTATCTGCTTCCATCTGCTCAAAGTTCAACATCGATGCTCATTTTTGTTCTACCTCAATCTAGAGAATTCCTAGAAACTAACCAACTGGAATATCTAATATATATAAAATATAGTTTTAAAGCTCTAAAGTCAGTGAATGAAGACTTAAATAAATGGTTCGATAGAAAAAAAATAGCATGAGATAAGCTCTGGGTTCAATTTCTAGGTGTTCTCCTAAGCAGATACAGATGTTTTAGATATACCAGTCTCTGGGCCTTGGTTTGATTATCTGGAAAATGACATGAATACAGGGGAGGGTGGCCTAGAACTAGAACTCAAGTTATATCTAAACTCTCTTCATTCTGTAATTATATGATGGGTGGTGAAAAATGGAAAGATACACTTGCTGACCAAAGAGCTGAAAGTACGAAGGTTAAAATATCTTCAACTTATAGATTTAAGCCATGTCACTTATAATCCCAATGGATTACTTTATAAGAATTGAAAAAATAACAACTGAAATAAATGTGGATAAAAATAGACTTTTATGTTAAAGATAATATTGGAGAAGTAGCCTCTGACATGTTAAAAGTGCTTATCAAGGAAGAGTAGATATGAAAACAGTGTTCTGATTGAAATAAAAACCAAAAAATAGTCCAAGGAGATAAGAGGTTCCAGAAATTAATACATATTTAACCTATTAAAAACAAGGGGATATAAAATTATTCAGTATATATTTTGTGGGAAAGTGACTATCGATATAGGGGAAATAACCTTGGCATCTAAGGCTTAAATGAATAATTCACTTCAACCAAAAGAATTATTTTTTGAGTTAAAAGTAGTGTGTGTATATGTGTATCATGTCAGAGCTCAGAGTACAATACCCCCAAGTATGGTGCTGTGGTATGCTGAGCATTTTTGAATTAAATGAAATTGGAAGGCTTTAGAAGCTGCCTCAGAAACAAGGACTTTCTAACTTTTTATTTCTTCCCCACAAGTGAAGAGAAGGGCTTTCTCCCACTGAGCCTTCCAAAAGAAATGCAATTGTCTTAAGATCTCTTTACTAGGAATCTTATCAGATAACCCGGAAAGATTAACCACTGGAGAAGAGGAAAGACTAAAAGTCATCACTATGCCCTGAAACACTTTTTATCTGTTCTTCTGAGGGCACCTCTGAGAGATTACTTTATTATTTAAGATTTATTTAAGATTATTTAAATATTTACTATTTAAATAAAAATTAAATGCGTAATAAGACAACCTTTGTTCACAGTACAGTTCTGCCCCTCACCTTCCCATAACTGTGGGTCCCATTCTTCTTCCAAAAAGAATAATTCAAAAACTACTGTCTGCTCTTTGGGCCTATTCAATTTCCCTGAAAATTATTTACAGTCCCTCAAAATTGTCTGCATTTCCGTCATCACCCTCTTCCCTATGAAGAAGATATATAAGTTTTAACAATTTGGCCTTTCTTTGAGTCTCATATTTGTGGGGGTCCTGTGACCATGTGCACTTTAATACGTTTGTATGCTTTTTCTTCTGCTACTCTATTGTCAGTTTATTTCAGCAGTCTTACTTCAGAGGGAAAGTTTAAACTTCCCTACCACACACACACAAACACACACACACACACACACACACACACACACACACACAAAATAAAACAATGCTGCATATATCCATTTTGAAATAAAAATAATTTTCGGACAATAAAATCAATAAAAGGAGTTAGCATTGAACAAATGATAAGGTTGACAGGTTCAAGTGAATGAAATTTAAGTACATACATACATACCACAAGATGAAGAACAAAAAATGATTAGTCTCAAATTAGAAAAATTAAAATGATAAAAATACAAGAGCATTGTAATACACATAACAGTAAACATTTAACATTATATATATTAGGGAAATTAATATTATCTATATGGCCAATTTCAGGTCTGACTGGACAGATGGTTAAAGAATATGAACAGATGGTTTGCACCAGGAAAAATACAAATAGCGAACAAACACTTGGGAAAATGCTTAGCTTCCATAATAATTAAAGAATTAAAAATTAAAATGGCCTAATATATTGCCTCATGCATATTAAATTATTAATAATAGTGTTTTTTTGGAATTAAAGCTACCGGAGCTTTAAGAACTCATACACTACCTGTAGAAATAGGGTCATACTTTTTCTGGAAAGAAATCTGACAACATGTACTAAAGATGACAATTTGGCAAATTGGCTTTGGGGAGCAAATCCCAAGGAAAAAAATCAATAGTAAAGAAAGCTCCAGTTTCGCAGAGAAGTTTATAGTTATGCTTTTTATAATGGCAGATGAATCCAAAGTCATTAACAGCCGGGAAATGACTAAGTAAATCTTGACATAGCAATACAATGAAACATTATATAGCCATTAAAATGTCAAATATGAAGACTACCTGGTTTATGGAATGGTCTACATGAAATAATGTCAAGGAGAAAAAAGTAGAATACAAAATAGTTCATACTTGACAGTAACAGTGAGTAAAAGCATGCACATGGAACCAATCTCTACTGAGGCATACCATTTTGGAAGAGGTTAGGATTGTTTGGTGAAAAGATACTTCTTTTGTACTTTTCTCTTCAAATGACTTTTTACATTTCACAAAATTTCATTTTAGATAAATTAGAAAACAGAAGCATGTAAAGAAATTATTAAACACTGTCTCAGAAATCATTACTGATAATATTTGGTGTATAAATTTATTCAATCTTTTTTATGTATACTGTAATTGATGGCTGATAGTTTAATTACTTTCCCTTCCCTCTGAACTGTACTCTGATTCTTCTTTGAGAAACAACTCCCCCTCCCATTCTCAGTCATGAAATTTAGATAAGATGGCTCCAGAGCAGAATTTCACAACCTCAGCACTATGGACATTTTGGGCCAAATAATTCTTTGGTGAGCATATGGGTGGGTCTGGGGGCATAGGTTTCAATTGTCCAGTGCATTGTAGGATATTTAGCAGCATTCCTGGTCTCCACCTCCTAAATGCCAGTAGCATCCTCTTCCCGTGTGACAAATAAAAATGTCTCCAAACATTGCCAGATGTCCCCTTAGGAGAAAAATCACCCACCATTGGTTGAGAACCACTGATCTAGACTTAGACCCTGATTGACTTAAGCCACTTAACTGATTCCATCCTATTACCCTCAAGGATATGATCAGAGATGGACACACAGGACAAAAAGAACCGACAAGGAGCAAGAAATCAATCGTCTGCCGAGCCCACGGGGAAAGAATGACAAAGTTCATTCTTTCCCCGGTCAGGACAGTCCAAGAATGAGAGCTGAGATCTGGAAGCATAAGGAAGAGTCTGTCGTTTTGGTGACTGGGCTAGGGAACATTGTGTAATACTAATGACAAAAACAATCACTTGGAAAACAGAATAGAGAGGTATGGATTGGTGATGTTGTTTGAGCTGCTAGAACTCACCTGAAGGTTACATCTTGATTTTTCATCATCTTGATAAATTTCCCACTGTCTTTTTAAAAGTCAGTTTGAAATGGGTCTTTTATCTTTAGAACCTATAGGTCTAATTGAATTGTATTTATATTTTTTCACTGAATTTTTCCAGAGTATTTATTTTTATTTTTTTTATTTTTTTTGAGACAAGATCTCATTCTGTTGCCTAGGCTGGAGTGCAGTGGTGAGATCAGGGTTCACTGCAGTCTTGACCTCCCAGGTTCAAGTGATCCTCCCACCTCAGCCTCTCAAGTAGCTGGAACTACAGGTACGCACCACCCTGCCAGCTAATTTTTGTATTTTTGTAGAGATGGGGTTTCACTATGTTAGCCAGGCTGGTCTTGAACTCCTGGGCTCAAATGATCCTCCTACCTCAGCGTCCCAAAGTGTTGGGATTACAGGTGTGAGCCATGGCACCTGGCCAGGAGTATCTTTTAAAAATTATTACATAATTATGAGATACTTAAAATATCCAGAAAACAAAGACTACAATGTAACATATCTATAACCAGCAAAGTATATTAACATACAGAGGTTAAAAGTTTTAAATATTTGCCTCAGACTCCTGTCTTCCAACATTGCCCAATCTCTCTCTCTCTGTCGACTAAACATGGAAATACATGTAAATTCTCATTCCCCATTCTCCTCCTTTTCTTATCTTTCTCCCCATTTCCATGTGTGTTTTTGTACTTTTACAACAGATGACTGTATGTTAAAAGAGTTTAAGCCATCATTCAGTGTATTTTAAAACCTCACAAGAGGTATCATATTGTCTGTATACATTTGCAACTTGAATTTATCACTCAGTATTATGCTTTTTAAAGATTTATTGAGAGAGAGAGTTTGAGTTCATTCATTTTAGCTGTTGAAGAGAATCCATTGTATCAATAAACTGAAGGATATCCATTATCCTCCTTATAGACATGATGTGGTTTGAGTCTATGTTCCCCCCAAAATCTCATGTCCAATTGTAATCCCCAATGTGGGATTGGATCTTGGGGGTGGATTTTCCTTTTAGTGCTGTTCTCATGATAGTGAGTGAGTTATCGTGAGATCTGGTTGTTTAAAAGTGTGTAGCACCTCCCACCTCTCTCTCTTCCTTCTGCTCTGGCCAGGTAAGAAATGCCTGCTTCCCCTTCACCTTCTGCCATGATTGTAAGTTTCCTGAGGCCTCCCCAGCCATGATTCCTGTACAGCCTGTGGAACTGTGAGCCAATTAAACTTCTTTTGTTTACAGAATACCCAGTCTCAGGTATTTCTTTACAGCAGTGAGAAAATGGACTAGTTCAGAAAATTGAAATGCTTTCATTCTTTAGCTATTATAAACCATGCTACAATGAACAACTTCATACAAGTCTCCTTGTGTATGCAAGATTTCATTAGAGTAGACATCTAGAAATGGAACTCATGGATCAGAGAATACACTCATCTTCAGTTTTCCTAGGACTCCCCATCATTCGTCAAAGTAGTTGTACCTGCAGTGTCTGTGGGTTCCTGTTTTCCCTACATCTTCCCTAATATTTGATGTTATGAGATTTACTAGTTTTTGCCTATGTGGTGGGTACAAAATGGGGTCTCATTGATTTTTAATTTTCAGTTCCCTGACTGTTAATGGGATTTAGAATTTTTTCAGATATTTACTGGCCACTGTGGTTTTCTTTCTGAATTGTGGACATGTTGTCTCTTTCTTTCAGAGTATTTCTTTTTTATTACAGCCTTATTGGAATCCTTTATCATTATGCACATCAACTATTTATTGAATATATGGGTTCCAATTATTCTCTTCCATTATGTGGATTGGAGTTTTACTTTGCTCATGATATTTTTTTCTGTAGATGTTTTGGTTTTTAAGTAGTTAAATTTGTCTAGCTTTACGCTTATAGTTTATTCATGCACTTTTATCATGTTTATTCCCACATGTGTGCATATAATTTTCTGCAAACAGTACATATTCTTGTCATTACTGTAGGTATCCGTTTCCACCTTGTTTTCACAATTATTTTTTAATTTTCTGCTATGGATTTTTAAAATCTATTTTATTTATTCTAATGAATCTTATGTAATAATGATATGCTCCTAGGTTGTCTTCTAAAGTTTCACATTTCAGTTTTTAGTCCACTTGAAATTGCATTTGGGGTATAGTGTGATGTAGGGATCTAATTTAGTCTTCTTCCACATAGACAGCTAGTTGTCAGAGTCATTTATTAAATGTCCACTTAATAAGCCATTTATTAAATGTCCATTTAATAAGCCATTTATTAAAAAGTATATTCTGTTCCATTGACCAATTTTCTAGCTCTGTACCAATACCAGTTTCAATACTGTAATTTTAAAATTAATTAATAATCAATAATTCCATCTATTTATGGTATTCAAAATGATGTAGTATAGAAAGATTAAATCAAGCTAATTAATGTGTCTATCACCTCACCCCTTATCACTTTTTTTGTGGTAAGAATGTTTAAAAACCTATTCTTTAAGTATTTTGAAATATACAATACATTATTATTAATTATGGCTGCCATGCTGTGGTTTAAGATACCCAAAACTTATTCCTCTTGTCCAATTGAGCTTTGTACCATTTGACCAACATTCACTCTTTCCCTGCCTTCTCCCACTGCTCCCCACTCCTCCCTGGCTGTGATAACCACCATTCTACTTTCCGTTTCTATGAAATCAATGTTTTTAGATTCCACGTATAAATGAGATCATATAGTCTTTCTGTGCCTGGCTTATTTTGCTTAGCACACTGTCCTCCAGGTTCATCCATGTTGCAAATGACAGAATTTCCTTCTTTTTAAAGGCTGTATAGTATTCTGTTGTGTAGATATACCACATTTCCTTTACCCAGTTATCTGTTGATGGACACTTAGCTTGCTTTAATATCTTGGCTATTGTGACTAATGCTGAAATGAACATGGGAATTCACATGTCTCTTCAACATGCTGATTTCAATTCCTCTGGATATATACTCAGAAGTGAGATAGCTGGATCAATACTATCATTTCATATTAGCCTTAGTATTTGGCAAATATAAATCTTCCTTCTTCAAAAATGTATTGGCTATTTTTGGCTCTCCATTCATACAAGTGAAATATAGAATCACCTTCCATGTGAAGTCTAGTAGCATAAAAAAATTCTATTGAAATGTTGATTGGAATTGCTTTGAATTCATAGAGTAAGAGGCAGACAGTTGCTGCTTTTTAAAATAACATTTGAAATTAAAATAATAAGTTAAAATAATGAAGTACTAAAAGAAAACTTATGTTTTCTTTTATATTTTTCTATAGTTTTATGCTATTGTCCATAAAGGACTTGTACATCTTTTCTTATATTTATTCATAGAAACCTTGTAACCTTTGTTGCCATTGTGTGTGTGTGTGTTAAACATTTTAATTTCTTGTTGTTTTGTATTTGAGTGTAATTTTAGTATATTTATACAGTCATGTATTGCTTAATGAAGAGAGAGACATCCTGAGAAATGCATCATTAGGTGATTTTGTCATTGTGTAAACATCATAGAGTGTGCTTACACAAACCTGGATGGTACAACCAATTACATAACTAGGCTATATGGTATAGCCTGCTGCTCCTAGGCTACAAACCTGTACAGCATGTGACTATACTAAATATTGTAAACAATTGTTAACACAATGGCAAGTATCTGTGTATCTAGGCATATATAAACATAGAAAAGGTACAGTAAAAATACAGTATGATAATCTTGATGAACTACCACAGTATATGTGGCCTATTGTTGAAAGAAATGTCATTATATGGTATATGACTGTATTTTACCGAGTAATCTTGCCAAACTCCCTTCTTGCATTCAACAATGTGTCCCGAAGAATTTCTTAGATTTTCTGTGAAAACGATCTCATTGTCACATCATCTTTCTTCCTTTCCTGTCCAATACCTTTAATTTCTTATTGTGCTGGCTGAGACCTCCAGTCAATGTTGAATAGAAGTGGTGATAGCAGGTCCCCTTGTTTTGTTCCTGACTCTAAAGGAAATGCTTCTAACATTTCCCCGATACAGAGATTTTTGGTAGTTAATCTTTATTAGGATATAGAAGTTCCTTTCTATTCATAGTTTACTAAGAGTTTTTGTCATGAATGAGCGTTGGATTTTATTTGTTGACTTTCCTGCTGCAGTGAGATAATCATATAATTTTTCTCTTTTACTATGTTAATGTAGTGTACTATATTAATAGAGTTTCTACTAATGCTAAGCCATCATTGAAATTTTCAGGTCATTTTCATGACCATACTTGGTCATGATGTGATTTGTTCTTTTAAAACATGTATTTAATTTGGTTTCCCAATGTCTTATTTAGGATTTTTGCGTTTATGTTCAAAACTGAGTTTAGTTTATAATTTTCTTTTCTCTTAGTTCCATTGCCTGCTTTTTTAAAATTAAGCTTATTCTAGTCTTACCAAATGCATCTCGAAAGCTTATGTATATTGCTCAAAATTCAATCAGTGTATGTGTGTGTGTATGTAATTTTAATGGCTTCACTGTTGTTTGGATGTATCATAATTTATTTGCAAGTTAAAGAAGATACTTTGTGTATAGTTTTTTGGTGATTTCAATTGTAAATATGATGAACAGTTAGTAAAACCAATATAAAGATAATATTTTATTATTCTGATCTA
This sequence comes from Pongo pygmaeus, assembly GCF_028885625.2. Classification (NCBI taxonomy): domain Eukaryota; kingdom Metazoa; phylum Chordata; class Mammalia; order Primates; family Hominidae; genus Pongo; species Pongo pygmaeus. Next base: position 23,238,250 of record NC_072381.2, on the reverse strand, counting down.
TCTGGTTCTGTTCCCATATCACAGAGGTTTCCTGGCCAAATTGCTGGGCTAGCACTTACCTTTTAGCAGAGGTGAGTTTCCCCTCCAGAGGCCTGGCATCTTTCCTACTCCACAGACTGGCATCATTTCAGGATGAATCTGGGATTGGTCCAGGCAACTCCACTCTGGTCATTGATCTCCTGGGCTCTTCATGTCTGAGGCATCTTGTCTTTATCCTCACACTCTGCCAATTAGTTTTCTTCCATTAAAATGTGAAGACTTTTGCTGCCTCTAGTGCTCCTCTGGGTCCTTTACTTTCTGAGGCTAATCTAAATGTGTTCCTTTTTTCCTCAAGGGAACCAGCCCTTATCTGGCACTCTAGAATAAAAATCTAGAAAGCTGAATTCTAACTCAGTAATTTCTCTGCTAGTCCTCCAGTCCATGCAGTTCCATTTTCATGAGCCTTTGTTTACATATGAAGTATGGTTCCAGGACGGTTCTACTGGCTCTTTTTTTTTGGCGGGGGTGCGGGCAGCGGGTGGGGAGCAGGAGGTGGGCGGCGGCAGGGTCTCACTCTGTTGCTCAGTTGAAGTGCAGTGATGCAATCATGGCTAACTACAGCAGCCACCTCCAAGATTCCAGCAATCCTCCTGCCTCAACCTCCTGAGAGTAGCTGGGATTAAAGACATGCACCACCATGCCTGGCTAATTTTTGTATGTTTTTGTAGAGAGAAGGTCTCACTATGTTCCCCACGCTGGTCTTGAACTCCT